>NW_027466052.1:7342500-7637500 GCF_046127955.1 Nelusetta ayraudi | reverse complement strand
CACAGCTGGAATGCAAACAGAGAGCCTCGGTCAGCGTCCACAGTCACACGTAGCCCAAACACAACACGGCTACAAGCGGCGCTGTTTACACCGGCCGCAGCCGTTGACAGGAAATATGTCCGGTGTAATGAATATGCACGGTTCACGTGTGAGAAATGGGTCAGAGGAGTTGTCAAGGAGGACATGTGATATGTGTGGAGAGGAGGCATCACCTGAGGGGCCGGCCTTGGCCCAGGCCTCAGGAAGCAGGTGGAGGAAGACGTCGCCGAGGAGACCACCAATGGCAAAGCTCAGGAGCTGCTTCAGCTTCTGGCACCCGTCTGAGATATTGAAAATATAAAAAAAATAAAAATAAAACATAAAGGTCTCACGTAGCAAATCAACTTTTATACAACTCTTCCTCCATTCAAGAAAAACAGGCACATGGGGTGAGTGATTGAAAGATACCAAAGGGCCTGCAATTCAGGGCTAGTTCGGGCTACTATTATAAACCATGATTAATGTTTTCCACAGCAAGAGAAAGAGTCCAGACAGGTCTGCACTTAAAAAGCTGTGTCCTAAAATATATCTTGGAATGCCACGTTCATCTGGGTGGGGAGGGCCAGGAGGCCTGGGGCTGACTCACAGCAGCTCAAGCCTGCTTACTGAAGCCTTTCTCCTCAGGACTCTCTCGCGCACACGTGGAAAATGTGCAGAAAAAAAAAACAGACACTACAAAACCATATGCTGTGAACGTTAAACGACAAATGTGATTTTAAAGAAAAGAGAGAAAAGGAAAATTGTCCCTTTGGACAATTTTTTTTACGAGCCAGTGGGCTCAGTGAGAAGGAGAGTCCAGGAAAAGCAAAACGGATCCAAACACGTGAGAGAGGACTTTTGCCTATGAAGTTCATCACAAAGTTCAGCTGACTGCGAGTGGAGCGCACAGGGTGTTTTCCAACCGGCATGTGCACGAAGAGCAGAGGCGCTAAACATCGACCCAAGAAAGACTCGAGTTAGACAGCGTGCAATCACACCGCTCAGGAATAGTACGTCTACTAAATTGCAGTGTGTTGTATTGGCAGAGACAGAAACAATCAGTGGGGCAGACCATCTAGCATTTTCTATCACACTTCAGCATCATCATCAACAGATTAAGAAGTCACTATTGTATAACTGACATCAATGACAGAATCAACGAGTGAAACTGAACTCGAGCTCGTTTGAAGCATTGACTGTTGAAGTATCGCAGACGTCAGTGGCACTTCCTGATCTGTATTAGCTGATTGAGAACAGATATTGGCTTTCCCACCTGATCTTTACAGTAACTGAGCTAAACGAGTAAGTGACATGAAGTGAAACAGTTTGCAGTGTCGGTATGTTAGACTTGGGTATGTGTAAAAGCTGCAAACTCTCAGCTCTTACCTTCTGTTTTCAGAGCTGCTCCGGCTTCAATGGGAATGACGAGAAGGGGGAAAATCCCGCTGAGGCCCACGGCGACGGAGGCCACCAGCGAGTGCAGCCACACGCAAGCGTGCTCGCTGGCTAAGAAGTCGGCGACCGCCCGGAAGCCTGGGAGGTCGTCCGTCAGGCTGCGACCGGGCCCGGCAGCCGTGGCCGTGGCGTGAGCCATGGTAGTTTGTGACATCTTCTGGCTACTGGATGCCCCCCCGAGGGTCAGCACCAGCAGGGAGACTGGGATCAACAGAGCGGCTACTGCCCAGCAGGGCTTTCCACAGCATGAACCTTTCATCCTTCCCACGGTCTGAAAAGGACTTGCAAGCGGTGAAGCTGCGGGGACATGGGGCACACGTTCAGAGGCACAGAACTCCAGCAGACACGGCACAACTGAAACACGGTCACAGCACTGGCGTGTCGGCTGGTGGACATCTGAGAAATTTAAAGCTGAATTCAAGACTTTGAGGGACCGTTGGGGGCATGTCGGTGAGCTTCAGATTATGCTACTGCTCAACAAACGATCTGCTAAGTGAAGTTATCACACAATAAGAAAGAGGTGCCATTGAATTTCAGTCGTTCAAAAAAATCTGAGCAGATCCTTGAACGGTGAAAACATCAAAATGTATTTCACACAATGCAGAAACCGCCACAATATACCAACCAATATCATTACCAACAGACCTTCATACAAGCTAGGTTTTCTTGCACCTCCAGAAACCTCTGCTATTCTTCTCAGCAAACATTTTTAGCAGGACAGTCGTGCACAACAGCAGTTAAGAGACTCTGACTTGAGACTGAGGATTGAGAAAGTTCTGAGAAAATTCCTAGAATCAAACTCGTCCTTCCAAGTTAAAAAACAAAAAAACAAAACAAAAGAAAAAACAAAAACAAAAACAACAACAACAACAACAACAACAACAACAACAAAAGAAGTATCATTGTAAGCTCAACCCACGTACAAAGCATGGAAATAAAACGTCAATAGGCCCTGGTCACAGCGAATCTCATCTCATCCTGTCAAACACGGGAAGCGAGCTTTTAGAAACTGGGAAAGGGCGATTTGCATGTTGGCCCATCCGATCTGCGCCATAAAAGTCAGAAGCGTCACAAACACTGCAGCCACGGAGAGTTGGGGGGAAAAAATCTCACGATGTACGTTTCCCCATGTACGTGAAAGCATCCGACGCATGAAGGAGACACACGTCCCCCTCTCCATCTTTCTATGTCCGAGAGTCCTCTGGACGGAAAGAAAAGTTATCACTTTCCTGGAGTTGAGTTGCCGCGACTGAAAACTAGCCAGAAAACGGCAACAACGGCTGAACTACAATACAACCGAATAGACACCAATTACCCCCAAAACACCTTAAAAGCGTTGTTGGTATGGGTCACGTCTATGGGTTAGAAGTTAGCATGCACTAACCAAGCCCCTTCCCTTCGTCGAAGTGCGAACGCAGAGCCCGTTTGCTAAGTTAGCTGCTGCATGGGGTAAACTCACGGCGAACCAACGCTAACGTCGGGGTTCTAAACTTGCTCTTACCGACTTGGCGCTAACGTCGATGCCGAAAAGTGCAGGGGGAACGAGCTAAAGTTCGGCGTCGATGCAGCATTGTGAGTTTTGACATACCTCGTGTTGTCGGCGGTGGTGGCACCAGTGTGTCCCTGCCATCCAGGCCGATTTCATGGAGGCAGGCTAGCGCTGCTGAGTTTGAGCGGAGCCGCTAGCTGCTGCAGCTGCCGGTCGCCATGACTCCCCCCAAACAGCCACGTATCACGGTGGCTGGCTGGTTCGGGGTGGGGGGGTGAGCGCAGCGGAGCGGAGATGGATCCCGCCCAGGAAGTAGCTTCAAAATGTATATTTTTTTTTAGCGCTTTAACTCTAGCACTTTTTTTTTTTTTTGCACATCACAAAGATTCACGGAATAAACAGAATTGTTCTTTTGTACTGAAGTTGTAACGAATCAAGAGAAATAGTCAATTCCCCGTTGTTAGCTTATTGAATAGGAAATTGATGTATTCAAACGAAAAAATTGAAGTTTTAAGCCACCCCCAAAACAAATGCACAGAAAAATACACGTTTATTATTGAATTAGCTTGGAGACGAGACCATGGTTCTCGACCGGAAAAAAGGTGGCTTGCCCTCTCCGGGTCAGTGGAGAGACCCTGCCTCCGGTGGAGGAGTTCAAGTGTGTCTGGGTCTTGTTCACAAGAGAAGATGGAGCTAGAGATCGACAAGCGGATCGGTGCAGCGTCTGCAGTGATGCGGTCGCTGTACCAATCAGTCATGGTGAAGAAAGAGCTGAGCCAAAAGGCGAAGCTCTCGATTTACTGGTCGATCTATGTTCCCACCCTCACCTATGGTCATGAGCTTTGGGTAATGACCGAAAGAACGAGATCGCGGATACAAGCGGCCGAAATGAGTTTCCTCCGCGGGGTGGCTCGGCGCACCCTTAGGGACAAGGTTGAGGAGCTTGGTCACCCGAGAGGAGCTTGGAGTGGAGCCGCTGCTCCTCCACATCCAGAGGAGCCAGCTGAGGTGGCTCGGGCATCTGCATTGGATGCCTCCTGAACGCCTTCCTGGAGAGGTGTTGCGGGCATGTCCCACCGGGAGGAGGCCTCGAGGAAGACCCACGACACACGCTGGAGGGACTATGTTTCTCAGCTGGCCTGGGAATGCCTTGGGGTCCCGCGGGAGGAACTGGAGGGAGTGACTGGGGCCAGGGAAGTCTGGGTGTCTCTGCTGAGACCGCTGCCCCTGCGACCCGACTCCGGATAATGCGGCAGAAGAAGAAGAAGAAGTTTGGAGATTTTGTTGGTCTCTGATTTTTCCACACATTTTTGGTTCACTGGTCCAACACTTCAGTATTTTTTCCTTTAGTGGAGACTCTCCCAAAACAAGGGGCAGAAAATGTCATTAGGCCCAAGCTATGTTAAACACTGGTGCAGAGCAGCAGAACCTACACAAAACAACACTGGAATGCAAACATACGCTCAGGGCTCGAGCTGTTCATTTAAAAGACCCTTTGTGGGTGTGTGTGTGTGTGTGTGTGTGTGTGTGTGTGGGTGTGTTATCATGCACACTTTGC
The DNA here is from genome assembly GCF_046127955.1 of Nelusetta ayraudi. Taxonomy (NCBI): domain Eukaryota; kingdom Metazoa; phylum Chordata; class Actinopteri; order Tetraodontiformes; family Monacanthidae; genus Nelusetta; species Nelusetta ayraudi. The sequence goes on along the minus strand of NW_027466052.1, from coordinate 7,632,980 downwards.
TGCTCCTTTCACAAGCACTGCAGAGGTGGCGCCAAGGTTAGTCATGTATACACAGCTGTATAATCCGACCACGTGTGACAGTTGGTGCTCGCTGAAGGGGGTCGCGACGTTCAAGCAAATGTGTTTGAGAAAATTTATTATTTTCACAGAGGCAGTCATTCGGTGAACGCTAGCCTGCCTTGCGGTCTGAGGACATGGCGGACACTATTTTAACATACACAACTATGTTGCTTTCTAATTAAAACAGCAATGAAGGACTGGAAATGTTTGGTTTTGCCAATGTCACTGTGACTTAACAATGTCTCTTTATCTTCTACTCACTAAACTTTTTGTAGGCCCATTACAAACCTTTCTGTGAAAACCTCTGGCTCTGGCAGTGCAACGATCTCTCTAGAATAATTGCCCAGCCACCAGGTGGTGCAATAGAAGAGTAGACCTTAAGGTTTTTGTCATTCTCATGTTGAGTCCGCTCAGTCTAGTCTTTTAAATAGTGTACCATTCATTACTGCGTGACTTCTGGAGTGATTTTGGGAATGTTGCTGAAGACTTCACCCTTGTCATTAGGAACAGGATGATGAACTTGTAATGATAATCTCAACCTCCAATCTTGTGAACATTATGCATTTAAAAAAAAAAATAAATAAATACAAGAGCCAGACACTGACCTTGTTGTTGTATAACTGAACAATATACATGTACCACTTTGCTTTACCATTTAACTTTACAGAATTAGATGTGAAAATAAACCACACTGACACACACAAACTCATGCACACACACAGCCTGATTAATATCCGCAGTGAGTCATCCTCGCCTGACTTGAGCAATGCAAAGAAAAAGAGGAACTTAGTCGTTTGCTGGGATCAGGGCCATGGGTGATGTGGGTGAGGAGCATGTTTGTTTGAAGAAAAAAGCTGTTTATAAATATGAAAAAAGTTTAAGATCCCCAAAATGAATCTGACACAATAAATTAAGGCAGCTGCATGGCTCAGTGTGATCAATCAACACGTGAGCGTGATTGTGTGTGGCGGCCCATCAACCCGTCTCTGATCGTACCCTCAGCCCCCTCGTCTGATGGTTGCGTCTTGGGTCCGGAGAAAATGAGGAATCAGGAATAAGAAGTGAGAGAGCTGGATGGCCCCTCGCATGCATGTCAAGCAACTGTTCCATGTCATTGTGAAACACGCAATGGCCACCGAAACCTCCGCCGACTATCAGCCAGGAAACATAGGCCCTCTCGGTGTGCTGTCCACCCACAGAGCGCAAAACTTTCAACATGACTTTTTCTCCTTTTTTCAAAACTACAGACGGGCAACAAGCGGAACAGATCTCGAAACATGGTCCATTGTTCAGAGCCCTGTCCCACTGTGTGAGTGTGAGATAGCTGGGTCAACTCGAACGCTGACTGATGCTGCTCGCGGCTTACATGTGTGAAGCTGCAAACCACATTTAAGCCGTTTTAAGCATTTAAGCAGTTAAGCCCACAAGCAATAGCTTGTTTTTGGCCCTGTTTTCACTTGGTCACTTGTAACTGTTTTGGGGGATTGGATCACGAGAACGGATCTCGAAGCATCTGTTCGCACGTAGCATTAACATGCGCCTCGAGCGTGCCATTTGTGATCGCATTACACCCCCCCCCCCTGCCGAACCTTTGCAAATGCAACATGCGTCATTTCCGTTTTTAACGACTGGGGGCAGTAAAGCGCAAAACCACGGCGAGTTTTACATGACAGCGAATAAGAATCAACTTCCTGTTTGTGGACTATATCAAGTCACTCGTTTTAATCCTACTGCAGCTTGTATGGATCCGAACCAGGAGTAACGACTGGTGGGGCAGAGTGGTGACGACTTTATTTTCGGATCAACAGTGGCTGGCAAATTTTCGGATGCAACGTCGCACATTTAATCACATATGTGGGAAACTGCGACCGCTGCTCCACTGACAAAATACGCTCATCCGGAATGAAATTTATTAGCATGCTAATAAAAGAGTCTAACAAAAATGATTTGTTTTCGCTTCTTGTTTGTACCTTTATAATGATGACGCAGGGAGGTGGGGCGCCGACCAAGTACGTACACGGGAGAGGTGAGCGGAGTAGGCGGTCGTTAATGTGGACAGAGCTCACATTCTGTTCGCACGTCCGTGACCAATGCATTTTTATGCGATGCGAATACCAAATTTGGTATTCGAATGACAAAACGGATTTGGACAGTTTGCACTTGGTTACTTTGTGTGTTTTCTGCCGATCGGAATACGAAAAACGCATGAAATGACCAAGTGCAAACAGGGCCTTTGAGGCCTCGGCTCACAAAATGTATACCCTTAATAAACAACACTAAATCTCTGCAACCACGGTCTATTTCAATAATTTTGGTGTCATAATAAAGGGGACGCATGTGAGATATCATCAGATGTGTAAATCTCACTTTACATATTAGTCATTTTGCAAAAATGAAGAAGGGACACGGTACAACTGAAAAAAGAAATTCCCATATGCGTGTTTTGGTTGTTGTTTTTTTGTTTGCCAAAATGGGGAAATCCCTGAAAGTAATTGAGGCTGTTGGGATTTAGATCCAAGATGATGAGCAAAAAGCGCCACCCATATTCACCTCTGTAACAAAGCTCAAACTGAGTGCATAACGGCTCTTTTGTGTTTGGTTTTTTTTTTACCCTTGGAAGAGTTTGTCACCTTCTTGTTTTAAAAAAGAAGAAGAAGAAGAAGAAGAAGAAGAAGAAGAAGAAGCTTTATGGTACCAACCTAAATTGCTAGATTTAAGGAAGTTTTTAGTTCCCCTGCTAATTCAGTTAAATGCAGAAAGGCTGCATTTTTCAACCACCTTTGGCAATTTGCTGCAAGTGGTTGGACATCTCCATAGTGGACACAGAGCTCCTCCAGGGATGTCACAGTCATGCAGGGTGACGGTAAGCACATCCACAAGAGCGTGTGGGCGTTTCCTCTCTTTATCTTTGTGATAGTTTTTAGGAGTCGCAATAAGTTCAGTAACATGTTTTTTTTTTTTTAAGAAGAAACAAACTGGCAAATGAGTTTAAACACTTGCGGAATTTATTTGAATGTGAATGCCTAATTTTAATTATGTGTTAATTTATCTCAAGAATTACGAGATTTTCTTTTTTTTTTTAAGTTTTGAAAAGGGGCTATTTTTCACCAGCAAGCAGACAGAAGAAAAATTAACAGTTTAACTTTACTTCAAGTTACTTCAAGTTTCAAGTGAAATGTAGTTTGAGAGTTTTATTTGTTTATTAGGAGGCATTTTATATTTATTTGTTCTCAAGAAGGCTAAACTAAAAAAAGAGAAAAATCTTCATGATCGATTTTTTTTTTTTTTTTTAATTATGTTTAGTTTTTCATATGGTTTCTCCTCTCTGTGCAAAACCATTATCTTCTTTCGCTCCTTTTTTTTTTTTTTTTTTTAAAAAAAACAGAGTTTCTCAACTCTGTGAGAAGAAATGGCAAGCGAAGACGATTACGAAATCTGCGACAAGGAGTTACAGTGTGTGGACATCAACCTGCAGTCATTCTGGTCAAACTGATGTTCGGCAGAGGAGCAGTGCAATGCTTCCTGTTGCGAACCCTGTATCCTGTTTTCCACAGTCAGTAGTCATGCGTGTCATTCGTCCTCTGCGACACTGTGGGTTTGATCTTGTGACCCTGTGCTGTGAAATTGTTTTAGACGGAGGTGGAAAAAAACACCTAAAATCAAAGGGAAGTCGGTAAAATTATCAATTGATGAGAAATAATCGCAGCCCCTAAATACATATATATATATATACATATATATACATATATATATACGGCCAACAAAACACCTCGGCACACCCCAGCGCCCAAGGCTCCAGGGGGCCAAAGTAAGAGACGAAGGGTGAGGTGCAAGTGTAACTGTGTGGGCGCTGGTGAGACCTTCAGCCGTCAGAGATGTCAATCTTGCGTGACTATGAGAGAGAGAAAGAAAGAAAAAAGAAAAAAAAGCTGTGAAATGTTCAGTTACACCCTGTAACCCTGGGCCAAACCAGCAGCAGGCGCTAACTGGTCAGAGACGCCGCGTGGCAGTTCACAACTCTACGACTTTGGAGTCTAACACTTAAATATAAACGTTGGCAGCTTTATTTAAAACAGTTTCACATGTGTTTTGTTGATCTCATCTGGCAGTCACATTTTAATAAAAGTGTGAAATAGACAGGAACCTGAAGCACATTTGCTAGCTTGGGCTAAACGGGCGTTGACACCAGTGTTGGTCAAGTTACTTGGAAATTGTAGTTAGTTGCTAATTACTGATTACTTCTCCAAGAAAGCAAACCAGTTACTTTACTGATTACTTATTTTCAATAGGAAATAGTTACATCACTAATTACTTTACTTAGTTACTTTTCAAAATTTTCAAATATTTATTTTTCTTTTTTTGCTCAGATTTGAAGTGGAATTCTTTGCTGTAGATAAAAAAATTCCCCACGCACAGTGTACAGCGGACACTAATGTTTTTGCCATCTTTTACCGCGTCAAACTCAAAGTAATGCCGGTACTCCCAAGTATTGAACGCTGCACGGCCCTGCTCTCTCTCATGCTCCATGATGTCTGTTTACGTATCTCTGCACGTTGTTGCGTTTACGTCGCGTTGCTCTGACATACGTCGCTGTCATGAGACAGTCTCACGAAACAACACTGCGTTTTGGTAGCACAGAAACACAGCCTGCGTACGGGAAAGTAACAGTAATCGAATGACTGTTTTTGAAAATGTAAACCCTTACTTTACTCGTCACTTGAAAAATCAGACTGTAATCGGATTACAGTAACGCCTTACTTCTCACGCGTTACTGCCCATCACTGGTTGACACAGTGTCATTGGAAGGAATCTACTGGACCGGTTATTTTTACAGATGACAAAATAAGTAGCATTTGCTCTAGAGTCTAGGGTTTATCAAGCCGGGGTCATCATTTTAATGCCATGCCGACAAAAAAAGAGAGCATTTTTTGTGCTGAAGATTTAGAGACACAGCTCAGCTCAATTTTGCACAACTCTGCAAAAACTCAGTTTCAACTTTAAAGATAACTATGAAAGTGGAAGCAAAACAGACAAAAAAAAAACAAGAAAAAAAACACCATGGAAAAGGCAGAACAATGTGAATGGCTCCCTTCCAGTTAAAGCAGCGCTGTGCTATCGTTGCTTTAGCTAGGGGTGCCGCATGTGTCAGTATCAGAAAATAATGTAGGCCATTACCACGTGATGTGGGAGAACCCAGACGTTTCCCCACATCAAGTCCGTCAATTAATGTGCTGGGAACAAAAAGAAGGTTGTCAGCTGTGAAGTGCTGAGGCTAAAACACAGCATCGACACCGACACGTTTTAACCACAAAACGTGGTTCAAGAGTAAAATGTTCTTTTCCGTCTGAGGTGGTTTGTCTTACATTTGGCTCCAAGAGCCTCACAAATATCTCCATGCTGTTTCTCGTCATGTTGGCCAGTTGAGCAAAACACAGATCCACTCGTCCACTGGATGCATCAACTATAGTTGGGATTGTGTCTCAAATAGGTTGCTCAAATGCTGGTCAGTAAAAACATGTGCACATGACACAAGCACGAACTTGAAATGCAGTTCAGAGCATGTGACCTGGCACAAAAAAAAAAAAAAAACACGTTCACACACTATTTCAGTATGTCTGCAGAGTGAAAAGAGGAGTTGCAGCCTTTCTATGGTATGCTGTGAAATTTTGCGACATCTTTTTCTTTTTTTGTTTGTTTTCTGTTGTGTACCAATGTCACTGTGACTTAACAGTGTCTCCTTATCTTCTCTTGGTAAGGGTCAGTTCTCATTGCGACAGAGAACGAGGAACTCCGCGGAACCATGGGGTTGAGTCGCAGAGACGAGACACGACGTGGAATATTCAGCTGACCAGACCTCATGTCGCAGGACATGGATTGAGCAAAGCACAAGGACAGACTGAACCGCTGGACTGACGTGACAAAGCCCTGCAGAGACGGGGATCATCCTGACTGCATGACACGTCAGCGGACTGATTTAAAGGGAGCCTTCAGGAACTGAATCTGAAAGGCCAGCTCCCACTTCCTTATTTCGGAAGAAATCACTTATGTTGGGCTCGCTGTGTTTACTTCAGTGGACAGAAACAAAACAGTTGTGTGCTTGTAAAGACATTTCGCAGAAACAACTCTGAAACAGGACCGCACTGTGATCTGTATCTTCCTTTCAAACAGCAAACCTTGGCTGGGAAATAAAGGCATCGTCCACCGAGCCTAATGCGGTTTTTAATTGTAACAGCAAGCACAAACTCAATTTTATTTTATCTCATTCATTTTTGAATTACATTTTTTCAGAACTCACACACAATTGGAAATTCACACACAGACCACAGTTATCAAGTGTGCAGTGTCTGTGGAACCTTCAAATCTTATTTTTTATAAGATACATACGTTTATATTTCAGTAGCATGGATGTTTGTGACCTCACAAATCCTGATTCACTGGCTGTTAAGTGGTCAATGACACACTGGTTGGCTGCAGCACCAAGCCACTTGGTTAAAGATTTGGGATCTTTTGCATTTACTCTCAATTCTTGGCCTTGTCAGATTTCGCCGGCTGAATCCAAAAGCCGATAGATTTACTTGAATCCTTGGATTGTGACCGGGCGTTTTGACTGTGTAGCACAACTGCTTGCATGTTAACAGCCCTGAAATATAGAAATAATACTTCTGAACAACAAAGCTTCCTAGGTGACAATTTAAAAGGAAGGAAACAACATTGATCAGATATCAAATGAACACTAGGCAGTACAAACCTCACCAAGAAAGGACATACACAGAAGAGCAGCGAGCGAAGGAAAAAAAAAAAAAAAACCCTCTTTGTACATAGTTTATTAAATATGCATTCATATTCCCCTCCAGCATGGAGGAACATTCGGCCGGCTCCTCTGTAAATAGACACGGTGGAAATGTTGCTTGGTTTGCTGCAGCTCACTGCGTGTATTAATACCCTCGGAAAAACCTACTGTGTATGTCATCAGTTTTGCTCAGCCAGCTGTGATTAAGAGCAGCCTGGTCGGGGCTGTGTGGTTTTTAACAGCTCACCCGAACAGAGGCTCTAACGAACACGGTCAGTTAACAGGGAGAGAGCCGCCGCCACGAGGAATTAAACCAACAAAATGTGTATTGACACAAGGTACCGCTCCTCCCGTTGCCCATAAATTATCATTATAATCCAGGCATAATTTGACATGAGATCCGGCCCTTTTTAATTTTATATCTATATATCTATAGATATAAATATATTTATATCTATATATCTATATATCTATATATATCTATGTATACATATATATATATATATATATATATATATAATTTTTTTTAATATATATATATATAAACGTGTATAATGATAATCTGTAGCTGACATGCCAACTTTTGAGAGACTCACACGCTTGACAGTTGTGGGTGAAGTTAAACATAACCATGGTATTTTCATTATACAGAAAGAAATATTTTTAGCGTAATGTGTTATCACAGGGCTGCAGGCTTCCTCTTGAGCGAACAGACTCAACAATACACGCTACAGATTTGTGCAACACCGCCGCCTCACCTTTCTGCACTCATCCCCATGCGTCCCTGGCCGGGCGCGAGCCCACATCCAGGGGGTTCGCGAGGCAGCGCTCTTGAAGATGCATTCGGTGGCATTTTAGCTGCGTTGTAACGCAGTGACGGACCCCCACCCCGACCCCTGACCCCCACACCTCCACCCCACACAGTATCTCTCATCTGAGATAATCATAATCTCCATTTACCTCTGCATAGATACTGCACCTTCATCTTATCTTGCAGATGTGAGCACAAAGACTTGCCTCTTTTTCAGTTTTGCATCAGTGGCTAGACGAGCCACCGGCCCAACAGCGGAGCAACAAGTGCAGTTCTGAGCAGGTCCCGGGCTGGAGTTTTGAGGCGGATCAAACCTGAGAAGGAATCGTTTTGTTGGTGTGGACAGAGCGAGTCTTTGTGTTTTTCCTCAAATAACAATAATTTTCTCTTCTTTCTCAGTCGTTTTGCCAGCATTGGCCGTCTCACCTCCAGCTGAAAGGCTCTTCAAAGCTTATAAAATGTTTTTTTTTTTAATCTTATAATTTTGTGTTAAACATCCTGGTCTTGTTGAAAGTATCTATAGGAAAATTTCACAGCGGCCTTCAATGTGAAATTGAATAATCACAGTCATTAAAAGTTGTTTATCAATAGCCGTGAGCTTCCTTGACAAGGACATGATTCAAAACAACCACCAGCGAGAAGAAGATGACAAGTTACAGTGTGACATTGTCTTCATCACACTCGGGTCTTATGTTGCAACCACATTCGTAAGGCATGACGCCCATGTTACAAATGTAATCCTGCTGGAACCTGCCGTCGGTTTGTATTATTTGTATTATCTCTATATTTTTTATTCATTTATTCATCTAAGTTTATAAAGCTGGAATGCATTCCATCTTTATTCACTTTGTCTCACGACAACAATGTCTGTCAGGCACTTTTTTGTCAAAATCATTTTCTCTGGACTGTTTTCTTTCCTTCTTTCTTTCTTACCTTCTTTCTTTTAAAATAATTTTTCTGAACTGTTTTCATTCTTTCCTTCTTTCTTTCTTTCTTTCCTGTTTAAGCAGCCGCATGATGAAGTTAATGTCGCTGCCATTACCTTTTAACCAAACGAAACAGTCAAAAGGGCAAAGGCAAATAATGAAAAGTTTGAAAAGTTTTCCGGTTTTCACTCAGGGCAGGGGGTCTTTTGGGGACACTTGACAGCGAGAGAAGCCCCGGTGCTCATTGGCTGTTAAAAGGAGGCCATGGTATGGACCCTGAAAAAAATGCCAAGTTTCACGCTCTCTCTACCCCCGCCGACAAATCATCAATGGCCAGGAACCTTCGAGCAGACACCCTCTGATGCTCCCTCCCCCAGCCATTTTTACAGAAGTCCAAAAAGTTCCCTTTTCATCTTACAGTTGAAGAGCGGGCCTTGTTTATTTTAGCTCTGTTTGCAGGAGGCTTGAGAGAGCTGCTCACATCCAGCGACGTACAAAAAAAAAGACGAACAGATAGAGATATCTTTTTTTCCCCCTTTGGGTTTTTCGTTGAGTGAAAAGGAAATTTGGAAACATTGTGCAATGTTGCCTCAAAAGTTTTGAAAGGCTTGTGAGAGCGCTTTTTTTTTCTTTTCTTTTTTTTGCCAGTCAAGAGTGCGAGCGTCGGTCCGCTGGAAGAGAGGGTCTCCATGTTGCATCCATACAGAATGGAGTCCTACCTCATTCCATCTGTGAGTATCCTCTTCTGTCTATTTAGTTCTTTCTCTCATTTCACATCCGCGGAAGCTGTCCAGCCGTTCAGTATCAGTTTGGTTTTCGTTGCCGACTTTCAGCAAGAAAACGCTTGTGAATGGGGACCAGTGGCAGGTGTATTTCACCCCACCCCGAGTTAAACCTCTAAAAGTAGCCTCGAATTTATGCCAAATACAGCTGAAACACTGTTAACGGAGTCTTTTATACGACAAGAAACATGAAAATGAAACTCAAGACATGTCAAGAGTTTCAGGGGAGTAGAAACAAGAAAAGAAAAAAAAACCCCACAAACCTTGAGCATAGTTACAGATTATGTACTGTATGTTGGAATGTGTGCGCTTTTTCAGTAATTGTCCCTTTTGAGCCGAGACTGTATGTCCACGGCAATAAGTTTTTTTTGTTTTTTTTTTTACCCTCAGCACTCCGAAGAGATATATGATACTGAGATCTACAGACATCAGCTCACAGAATATTACAACTCTTATGTCCTCGATCAAGACATCCAGACCGGTGAGTGAGTCCCGGGCCAGCTCTGTTCTTTGGGAAACTGTATTAAACAATTTCATATTTCATAGCAGCTCGGTTTAAAACATTTTTTTTTTTTAAGTGTCTGTCACAGACGGCTGACCATTTGTGAGTCAAGCTACCGTAATGAGCCTTATTGGACCCATAGTCCCCCCCCGCCCCCCCACGATAACAAAAACTTGCATCGTGTTTCAGTCCCTCAGTCTTCACTTATTTTCACAGCTAAAGTTAATGGCATTATTCTGATCTGGTGGCTTTTTTTCTACAGCTATATTTGAGGCTACATAAAAAGCCTCCGGTGTGTGCAGCTGGAACGCACCACATTAGGGCGTACGGGACACAGGAAACAGATGCCATTTCTTTCGGCTGCTTAGTCTACAGACATAGCACAACTTTCGCCCCATGGGGTTTTGTTGATACATGAGAGAGGTGCTTTACTTTCTCTCATTGTCTGCTTTGAATATTGCACCAAAACACTCTAAATAGTAGCGAGGTGGGTGATGGAGGTTGATTCCTTTCCTGACCTTTAGGCCTGCTTGACGCTTGACTTGCCTGCCGGGTAAAACTGCCAGTATAACTGTGTGAACAGCGTCAAAACAGACACCAAAACTTTCGAAAACACAGCCGTCAGATAAAACGAAGGAAAAAAAAAACACACAACTGTTCATGCTCATGTCTCCGGCATGTTCTGCCTTAATTTCTTGAAGACGGCCCTCTTTTATTTCCTAACAAAAACAATGTGTACTTTGCTTGTATTTCCCTGAATATTTTCTTACAAAAAAAAAGACTGCATTTTTTTTTTTTTGTTTTTTGCCACTGGTATCGTCTGCGGCGGCGAGTGTAGCAACCAACAGGAAGGAGCTTCATGCTGATTCTTCAAATATTCTCCCATGTTCAGCTACTTTATGTCAGCCTTTCTTTGTTTGACCTGGTCAAACTTCAAGATTTTTTTTTTTTTAAAGTCTGCAGTCCCACTTGAGAACAAAATATGCCCCACAAGAAACCGACTGCGGCTCATCTCTCCACCTTTTTCCTGTTTCAGAACACTGGGACTACCACCCTCACCCGCACCCCCATACGGTGGAGTTTGAGAACCTCCCGGAGACCAACTTCACAGAGCTGCAGAGCGTGCAGGCTCTCCACCCGCCCTGCCACCCCGTCAGATACGACACAGAAAGCCTGATCGATCCAAATCTGGGGGCACATCCACATGTGTTGCAGCAGTCAGTGAGTCCTCCTGTGGGCCAGACGTGATGTACTTGTTGTTTGCAGTGTCTTATTTTACGCAAAGCACAGTTTGATTTGCTGGTTTCTCATGTTTATTTTTACACTATGGCTCCATTTATGCACTCGGTAGATGATTTCATGCAGAATGTAGAGTGTGGTTTCAAATCAGAGAGAACATCCAGTGACTGAAAGGCCTTTTTTGGTCCGGCGACTAAAATCAGGAAGTGATTCTTTTGGGTTACATGAAAAAAATTGTGTTTTTTTCCCCTCCTGAAATATTCAATTGCAAAAGAGGATTTTCTGAGAACCTGAAGGCTGAAGAACCTCCCCCACTGTTTAGCACAGATCTATTGTTAAAGATCCATCAAGATCAAGAGTTATTCTGTTTCCAGTTTTGTTCCATTTAAAATTTAGGTTGTAAGCTATCAAAATAAAACAGAATAAAAAAATAAAATAAAAACAGACTATCGTATTCAAGTTTAAAATAAAAATGAAAAGGTTTCATACATGTGGTGTACGTGAGAATCCTCCGTTTCACACATGGAGAGTGTTGCCCATCCAGGCATAGAGCTGAAACATCTACACTTCACAGATCATGCAGAGAGAGATATCACAGAGCTCTTTCACTTGCAAAGTAAGAGAAAATAAAAACTAAGTGAGGATACTCCTGTGATACTAAGCAAACTATTTACCGCTATTTCCTGTGCTGCAGGTACCGTATTTCCCTCGACCAATCTATCCCCCCCAGCCGTCCGATGTCCAGCTGTCCAGCTCGGAGGACGAGGACCACGCGGGGCGGAGTCACAGGCTGGAGGTGTCTGACGAGGAGTGCCTGCGAGATCGAGTCCCTTTTGCCTCATCGGGGGACCTGGGTACGTCAGGGAACCTGTCAGCCTGCTGTCCTGGACACACGCTGGACTCAGTCACAGCGCCGACTGCAGTCTGATTTTCGCTCATACAATTTGCTTCCGGCACATGTTAAGGAGTTTCAATTTAGGTTTGTTTAGTATGTGAAGTTTATTTTAAAGACACACTTTTAAATGATCACTGTGACAAGATGGAGAAAGATCAAACAAAAAGGCGTCTCAGAATGCTTTTCACAATCAAAGACAAACCAACTGATGTCTCCAGAGCAGCAGTGGTTGGAAAAACTCCCCCAGGGGGAGGAAACCTCAAGCAGACCTCAACTCTGGAGTCTGTTTTGACCGTTTGGGGACATGAAAGAAATACAAAAGATAGATTTATCAGTCAGGGTGGTTAACAAACCACATTTAAAAGATTGACTAGTGACCCAGAATCTTATCAGAGGCTCCCAGGCTACTTTTAAGTACACAGCTACAATTTTTCATCACCTTTTCACGTGTCCAGGGTCAAATGTGTTGCTTTGGCTGCTTACCAGACCGAAGAAATTGTAACATTTGCCGCTATGTGTTGTTTCCAAAAGGCAACAAAAAGAAGATTCGTTTGTACCAGTTCCTGCTGGACCTTTTAAGAAACGGCGACATGAAGGACAGTATCTGGTGGGTGGACAGAGACAAGGGGACATTCCAGTTTTCGTCCAAACACAAGGAGGTGCTGGCACATCGCTGGGGAATCCAGAAGGGGAATCGCAAAAAGATGACCTATCAGAAGATGGCACGGGCGCTGCGCAACTACGGCAAAACCGGGGAGGTGAAGAAGATAAAGAAGAAGCTGACGTACCAGTTCAATGACGACGTGCTCGGCAAGACTCACCTGGAGAGGAAGGCCTACATGTAGGCAGAGACAGGCGTCAGGATTTGTTCCACCGTCTGGTGTTCAGTCTTTGCTTGCAGATATGGTCTAGCTAAATATGTAAATATCCATGTCACCGCTGTAAAGTTGGTGAATCAAGTCGTTCTAGGCATTAGCTACGGAATGTGGTATACTCAAAATACCTAATTACTACTCAAGTACACAATTTTTATGGTAACCTGACAGACTGTATGTAAAAAACTCACTTTGTCTGTCTCAGTAATACAAAAGAAAACTTTTGCTTGTGGGAGTTTCAGAACAAAAATAATGTAAGCTGCAGACGGTACGCATTGAAATTAAGCCCAGTGGCCAGAGCTGGAACTGCAACTGATGCCGAGCTAGTGGCACAATGGGAATCCGCCACCCCAGCCACCAGGCTCTTTCATGTACTTTTGTGACTAGACGATAGGACTGCTTGATTCTAGTCCAGCTGAATCTTTTACAGAGAACTTTCACAGTATTTTCTTTATGTAGATGGAATGATTTGTTTTTTTTTGTTTTTTTAAGACAATGTGTCTTTGCAATCATCCTTGTATATGATTAATTGATGATGAGATAATTTAAATATATGATTATCTGTGTGTCTGTACGTGTGTTTGTATGTTCATACACACCATAGATGAAGAATTCAATCAAGAAAGCAGCTGAATGAAATACAATCATCTCTGGGGTTTACAGAGAACGGTCTCAAGAAGAGAAAATATCCAGTGAGCAGCACCAGTGTAGAGGAAAATTCCTTGCTGATGTCTGGGGTCTGAGGTCAGACTGGAAAGGCTGTTTGGAGACAATAGAGATGCAACAGTACAATGGACAGTGCGCATGTATGGTATGTACAAAAAAACCCCAAACAATAAATGTAGGATTTACTGTAGGGCTTCATTAGTTTCTGTTAATTGAAAAAAAAATGGGCAAAATTCATGAGTCTAGAGAAAGACAACAATGCATAAAAATGAATTGGATAAATGAAGATAAATGGTCCCAGAGGTCACTACAGGGCAGAAGGGTGAAGTGGTCTGTCACCCACTTCTTATATATGTCTGTGTGACCTAACACTCTGCAGTGAGCAGGTAACACTCCACTTGTGGTCCAGCACTCCAGTCATGAACTTACTGTAGTTGGACTGATCATTTATAAACTAATCACATACAACTAAATACATAATAAAATAATCAGTACTTTAATGGATGTGACTTTATATATTCACATGACTATCACTTCAAAAAAGTGTCTATACAAAAAGCGATAAATAGCTGCGCATGTGCCAAAACAAAGTGTGGCTCCTCTCCCAAGAGCTCAACAGCTCCCCTCAATGGTCGAGGTACGACAAGAAGGGAAGAAAACGATGCAGACAAAATTTACAATACAGTTTGACTGACAACTCAAATTGAATGCACACAGAAGAGTAATATTATGAAGCATTTTAATATATATATATATATGTATATATGTATATATACTGTATATGTATGTATGTATGTATGTATATATACCTATATATATATATACAGATATATATGTACATACATACATACATACATACATACATACATACATACATACATGTATAGCGCTCTATAAGTGAATTTATTATTATTATTACGCAGAGTTTTTAATATATTGTCATGAAATGGCATGATTTTATGTCAGACTTTGTTTTACAATAATCTGCAAATAAAAGCAAGAACAATAAGGAGAGGAAGAGGAAAATCTTGATTAAGAAGAAATGTATTTTAAAGCATTCAAGTACACTTGAAACAAGGACAAATAAATCAAAATTAAATTCACCTTAATTGAAAATGACAAAACAAAACAAAACAAAACCGTCACTTAAAACAGGGCACAGCAAATTTTACCATCATAAGTAAATGAAGAGGTTCTTTATAACATGACACACAGACTGATTGAAATGCATATTGTTTTGTCTTTTTTTTGGGGGGGGGGTGAGGGCTGCAGCGTCTAAATTTAACCTGCCGTCCCTTTACCTCCCTGTCAAAGCCTATCAGTCAGCCGAGGTGCTGCAGAGAGGGATGGTTGAAATAGCCCGAGGTCAGACAGCACTGAGTGGGCAGCAGGCCAGCTTGTTGCCAGGATTCCAAAAAGTTTTGATAGGCAAGTGAAGGGGTAGCTGTTGGTGCCCCCACCCCCCCACCCCCCCACCCTTTTCCCTTTTTTTTTTTTGGTGTGGCTCGTTGGACAGGGCACTATTAAAGAGAGCGGCTTCCTTTGACTGAGGACCAGTGAGAAACAGTGAGTCAGGCTGCGGAGGAGATCATCCAAGATGCCAGAGGTGCTCAAAAAAACTGGTAAGACTTTCTTTTTTTTTTTTGTCTTTTAAAGTGAAAATGTCAGCAGCTGAAGTGAGCCAAGGTTTTTGAGATTAGATTAAGAGTAAATAATTCCGCTCTTATCTCACCTGCAGACGCCACTGTGTTATCAGCGCGCTGCAGCTGTTATCTTGCGGCAAACGTCCTTTCCTCTCCTTAAATTTAAAATGAAAAATCCGGTGGCTCACATCTCTCTACAATTGCATTAGTGTCAACAGAACCACTGAACGGGCATTTTAAAAAGGGAGAGAAAGAAACTAGCCGCTGAGACATAACCTAATGTTAACACACTGTTAAATAGAAACAACAATTCCCTATAAAACTTTAAACTTTCATAAGACATAGGGGGAAAAAAGCCTTTTTAGCCAGTATCAACAATACACAACACAAGGTTGTCAAATATTGCACACAATTTTTGATTGACGAGATTTCAAGCAAATGACACGTACGATCATATTCGTTCACAATTATTTTAAACAAGACAAACCAAGAAAAGCAATTAAAAATATAATTCTAGAAATATGCATCTAATACACAAGCTTGTGGAATTAGTGGGACGATGGCTGGCGAAGGTTGAAGTGAATCAGGTGAAGGTGTGACTGTGACGTCAACGCAGCCGCTGGATGGAATCCAAACACGACTTCTGTAATTACCCAGGCTTAGTTGAACGTCCTCTGGGGGAAAAGCTCGTCTCTGTGACCTCCCCAAGTGCACACGTGGAAACATCGTCTGACGTGAAAAACCCAGCCGCTCACATTTCCAGCATCATGCATTTTATGAATGCACAGTGACTGATCCAGAAACACTCGGCGGGATTCCAACATGACAAATGACTCAAACGACTTTGCAAGCTCTTCCGCTCCCTGTGTGTGTGTGTGTGTGCGTGCGTGTGTGTGTGTGTGTGTGTGGGGGGGGGGTCCCAACAAATCTTACGTGTGACGATATGATTGTATGTGTGCATATTTTTTTTTTTTGAATAGTCACAACGTGGGATCAAATACATGATCTAAACTAAATTTAAACAGCGTGATATTATCAACAAAAAAGAAGGTTTGTTTGTGTGCTACTTCACAGTGTCATGAGTGTGGAAGGTTTTGTGTTTTAAATTTAACTCTGAATTGTCTCTTATTGATAGAAGAAACGGTTTACTGACCTAAAACAAGTGCTCAGTAAATAGTAAGTACGGTAGTACGGTCTCCACCTGGAGACGGTTGTGTTTTTGTGAAACAACTCTTTACTACAGCCTTGACTCTTTAAAGGTCAAAATTCAAATAATTTGAATTGTTTTTTTTGTTTTTTTTAGTTGAATTTTAACTCATTATAATGTCTGAATCGCCATGATTTTAAGCCCTACATTTTGCACATATAGCTTGAAAATCTGAATAATTTTGAGCTGGTCAGAATATGACTGGACCAATCAGCATTCTGTGAGAAGAAGGAGGCGGTACCAGGCCTGTTTTCTATGTGTGTTGCTTTCCACATTTTTCTCAATGGGGGGGTGCACCCACTTGTACTAATTGCCAGGGCTGATGGGCTTTTTGACCCCCAGAAGGACATGTAACATATATTTAATGGACATGTAAAACTTTCCATTTAGCAATGTGATATGATGTGTTTTTGTACTCTTCCACCGTCCTCAATGAAAAAATAAATAAATCTATCACGTTAAATGAAACAAAAGGAAAATTGACCAACTAAACAATCAAGCGGCGCTGGCAAAGGGGCAGACGGTCCCACAGCAGACTGGGATTCGCAAGAACTGAGTTTCAGTGATTCACGCGGGCGCTAAAAATATGCGAGGAGTTTAAATTAAGCCTCGTGGATGAGTGACAACATGACACAGGAGTGAACAGTGGCTGCGGACAGACTGAAGGCACATCATTCTTCCTCTGCATCCAAGCCACTAAAATAGAGTGAAGTTAATCCCTCGGCTACCTGCTGCAGCTGGACCGGGCCGGCCTCGTTTATTCAGCCCGTACATTCCATATGGAATCTATATTTAACGCATCACGGTCATGGTCGGGTTTTTCCCCCACAGAGTTGTCGTTGACGGAACGTATAATGTCGGATGGATGCGTCAGATTCCAGTTGTGGTAACAATATAAAACTTGACAATGTCGACATTGTTGTGATCCATCAATTCCACACATGGCAACCTGATGCAATCAGTGGCTTCAAGCTCACTTTCTTTTTCTTTTTAAGAGATCACAGTTGTGTGGGAGGATTGTCAAAAAGCAACAGTTGCTGTTTTTACAGAACAAATGTAAAACAAATTGTATTCATTTATTTATTTATTTATTAATTATCATTTTAGTGTGTGAGACCACCTGTTTGTTCAGCTTGTTATGCAGATGTCCTTTGCTTGGTCAGTTTCCAAGATAACTAGAATTAGGATGCCTTTAATAGCAGGGAGTGTTAATGCCTTTGCTCGTTTGAACATAGGACGAAATGAGATATGATCTGCCTGAAATGAATGGCCGCGTATACATTGAGATCGCTTGCTCCCAAATGAATCACAAATGAATAAATAACGAAATATTAAAAAGGTTGATAAATTGATCTTTGAAAAAGTAAAATAAAAAAAAGTGTGGGTGGGGTGAAGAAAATAATCAGAAACATTTTAAATACACAGCCCTTCGCAGCTTTTCTCATTTATGGCTAATTTACTGACGGACCACTGTTGAGACACAATTTTATAAAACATCAGTGAACGGACTTTTGCACTCGATTATTTTTGTTCTCTTCAAAATCTTAAAAAAAACAAAAAAAAAACAACTAAACTTTTTTTCTTTTTACATTGAATTGCTGCTTCTCCTCCTGGCAGACAGTGTGAGCAGGAAATGAAACAGTCCTCTGCAGGCAGTGCAGCAGCCTTTCAGCATATTTTGAAAAGAGCTCTGAAGGGCATGAAAACCAACACAAGGACACGCTTGGAGGAAACAAGAGGAATGCCGGCATTCTTCTCTCTACTTATTTTTTAAAATGGGCAGCAGCTCCAAAGAAAATTGTGTTTTTGTTGAACGATTTTCAATTTTCAGCAACACAGTTCTTCTGAGGCAGCCTGCCCCACTTCTATTTTTTTCTTAATTAATCCTGGCTCCTTCATTACTCCCAAACTAAAGCTGAGCCTGCGTCCTTGGCGACACACCACGAAATCGCAGGAAGTGGACGGTCCATTGGTTTTGGGCTGACCCCACCTACTCCAGCTGTAGCAACTCCAACTCTACCTTTCTTTGCCTTTCCCTCCTCCCTTTACCTTTATTTTTTCCATCGAGCTTCTTGGGCATTTGCCTCATTCTTCCTTCCAGTCGTGTCAAATGAGAGGGAATGATTGTTGTCACAAACGACAATCTCCTTGGCACATATCGCTGCACATGAGATCCAGCCTCGCTCCAAATCTAATCATTTTTGCGCCAACCCAGTTTCAGCCTTCGCCAAGAAACCAAAGAGCCAGGAGGCGGTGGAGGGGTCCACCGTGGTCTTTGAAGCTGAGCCCGAGAAGCCTGACGCTAAAGTGAAATGGCAGTGCGACTCAAAGGACCTTGTCACGGGCGGCAGATACGCGATCGCCGCTGACGGCAACAGGCACTCGCTGTCCATCCGAGACGTCACCCAGGAGGACGCGAACAGCTATGCCGTGATTGCCGGGGGGTCAAAGGTCAAGTTTGACCTGAAAGTCGTATCAAAGCCAGGTGGGAGACTTTGATGCCGCAGCCGCGCGTTGAAAAAAAGTCGCTGCTCGCTCACCTGCACGGTCGGGCACACGGTTCGAGGCAAGACAGCGGAGACGCACAAAAAAAGTCACCGAGGCTGTGAACACTCCATGCACAGCAATTCTCATCACGCAACCGCCTCACTGCTGCACGGCAACACATCCCTCCACATGCACTGTTGGAAAAACCTTAAAGGAACTGTTGACGAGAAAGAAAAATATAGAAATTCAGCTAAACTATGCAATTTTTTATCTTAACGCACTGGAAGACTAATGATTTTGCGTTGAATTGACAAACGGTGCTGTAAGCAAAAATCCTGTCCCGTCCCACACAGCAAGGTTTGTTTTTGTTTGCCATGCATGTCCCCAATCACATGCTTTGGTGCAATACACCCTGTAGCGTAACATTTGCGCACTCAAAAATGGACCAGAAAGTGAGGAATATGGAATTAAGAACGCTTAAGATGCTCAACAAACAGTTGACACACCTGAATTTGAGTGCCTGTGTCAGCAGGCCACCCAATGCTAGCGTGCTTATCTAGTGGTAAGTGGAAAAAGAGCAGTAGCCATTTTGCGACGACGGTAACATGCTAACACTCACTGAAGAGTATTGCCTCTAGAAAAATGATTTCGGGAAAATTGCCAAATCACGTGGATCTTTTCCTGCTCCAAGCGTGTTACTGGAAGCTCAGTGCATCAAAGGGCAACATTTGTCCCGCGCGACATGTCGGCCGAGGTCGCTCGCGGAGACGACCGTGGAAGAAAGTCAGCGGGGCTAACAGTCCGTGGCTCGTATCACCGTCACCCTCGCTCCGACTGCACGTCAACCTTGACCCTCACGCTGGCACATTATTTCCTCATGAGTAACCGCCACTCGACTGGCGCTCAGGATAGACATGGCCGGCAGCTGATAGCACATGGAAACCCAGTCGGCCATTTAAAGCCGATAAGAAAATAGAAGTATCTCGGCCAAGAATGAATTAGTCTGTTGAAATCAGGTTAGCAGGTCGAGAGAAGCGCAATTTTCAATTAAATTTGATGTGTCATATATCTGTTTTTTCGTTTTTCAATTGGCTCCTCTTTGACCGGTGCTCTATAGACGCTCCATCTGAAGCCCCCGCTGAGGGTTCTCCCGGGGAACCTGGCACCAAGGTTGAACAGGCGCCAGCAGCAACAGTGGAGGACAAGACCCCGACCCAGGAAACAACTCAAGTGGACGGTGTGTGACTCACTCATTCAGTCAGCAGGTTCCCATCGTTGTTAATCAATTTGTAATGGTCACATTTTCAATGCACCTCTATGTCCACCATACCCCCTTTTTTTAGTTACAAATTCTCCATCTCATGACTATAGAACATTAGCATGATTTGTAATGTTCAGTACGATAAAACGTTTCCGTGCAAATTCACCCAAAGTTAGAATATAAATAGTATAAATTATAATTGTAATTCCGGATCCGATTTTGACGTGTCGTTCACGATCCTCCGCCGCCAGATGGCCAAGCTCCCGACACCAGACAGGATCTGACTGGACTCTTCACTGAGAAGCCTCAGAGCGGAGAGGTCACTGTTGGTGAGCCATTCACATCTGAACTGAATCACTCCAATCAATGTTAACATGTATTATGTCAGTTAAACTCTGAGTGACTTCACAACCTCACAAAAATTATTTAATGGCAAAAGATTTTTTGAAGAGCAGCTTAACAATGATCAGAGGCTGCACCGCTCCGTTCACCGAATTTGCTGCTCTCGTCGCGTCCAGGTGAAAACATCACATTTGTGGCTAAAGTGAATGCCGAGTCCCTGCTGAAGAAACCCACCATTAGGTGGTTCAAAGGGAAGTGGATGGATCTGGCCAGCAAGTCCGGAAAACACCTGCAGCTGAAGGAAACCTTCGACCGCAACACCAAGGTGGGCCAAGGGAAGAGAAATAACCGCTGGACGTCATGACAGACGTCTCACCAGTGGGGATCCCCCCCCCCAAACCCTCCTCTTTAAAGGCCATGTCATCAGCGTAATCGAATACCTCAACGGCGCATTCATTCAATGACAAATTTGTTGTTGAGGGGAGAAAAGAGCAGAGGCGAAAGAACGCAGCCGTGTGGCCTCCCGCCGCTCACTTTGCTTTGACTGCAGGTCTACACATTCGAGATGCAGATCATCGAAGCCAAGGCCAACTTTGCCGGAGCTTATAGATGTGAAGTTTTAAGCAAGGACAAGTTTGACAGCTGTAACTTTAACCTGACTGTGCACGGTGAGTGGACCCTCGCAGGCACACTTTAATACAGTAGTCTTATATTTTGTTTTTGTTTAATTCTCTTGTTTTTAAGTGTTTTTTCACTTTCAGTTTGTTTTTTCTTTTTTTTTGTCCTTTACTGCAGATGCTTGCGTCTCCGAAGGTTTGGACATTAGAGCAGCCTTTAGGCGCACGTAAGTTTTAACGCAGTGCATTTCTTTTCATTAAATGTTCAGTAACTAAAGTAAGTAATGTCTGTTTTTCGTGATGAGAACTTTCTTTTCCCATTAGTTTTACATTTGGATTCCCCAAAGAATTGTTTAGCTTAAATTCTTAAGAAAATACACCGTAGGAGGGCAGAGCTCGGTGGGATGTTACAGCGACCTGTTTAACAGTAACTGTGGTAATGTAATTAGCAGTGAAGCCAGTCAGAAGAGGAGCGGAGCGGCGACAAGGTAGTAGAGGTGTTGGTTGCAACAATGGAGGCCTGTTTTCAAACTCTGAGGACTCGGATCCTTTAAAGAACAGAGAAATCCGGGGCCGGATCACAACATAAAACTGTGTCCCAATTCACACACTTCTGTCTGTGCTCTTCAAAGAGGTTGTACACTTACTGTGTGAGGCTGGAATTTCATAATCTGGGTGGAATCGTCCCAAATTGATCTCCCCCATTTTTCACATGTTGCTATTAAAGTAGCTATTAAGCATGTTGTTAAATAGCTACTTCTAATACTTCAACCCCATTAATGTTAAACTGCAAATAAACAGTGATGATGTCATTTTAACACAAATCATAAGTTATGCTAAATTTTGCCTGGCACCTGCAAACATTAAAAATAAGATCCGTCACCATCTGTAAGCTTGCTAGACTATTTGAACCGCAAAAAAAAAAAGTATAAATATTGAGTGTTCAGCACAGAAGTATGTGATCTTTGACACTTTTTAAATCTGTCTTGTTCCCGTTTCTCTGTCTCTGTCCCTGGGTCGGTGTGGTGGACCCTACAGCCTCCAATCTGTTGCAATTTTCAGACAAGGGGCCCCAGACAAAAGATCATGAGTGCACAGAGGGGAATCAAATCAACAGCCTGTCTGCAGTAACTGATCCAGTGGCTGTCATTGTGTTAACCTCTGTCCCGGACTCAGACAGACGTGTCTGCGATTTGATTTTTCAACCACCAGGGGACATGTGGTGCCACCAGTTCTCTCTCTGATCTTCTTCTGGGTCTCCATTGAAACAGCGGAGCCAGCTGCACAAACAGCGATCCGGGGCGCTGTGAGCTTTGACGGTGGTTTGACAGTGATGAAAACGCAGGATGTGCTAAGACACCAGGGCTTTCCGGTTGTCCCCGCCGGCCGTCGGGCTGCCACGGGCAGGAAGCGAATCCACGGAGTGTCGTAACTCCACCGCGTACAGCAGACATACAGCCTCCAATTTCAAAGCCTGATCAGAGCCAAGATATAAGCACGCAGTCCAATGTATGCTCCCTGTCTTTTCATCACATTTCATCCCTCTGATTAAAGTCCGGCACGCCCCGCGATGACTATGTGTTGCTTTAACCTTGAATGCTTTTGGAATTGCTCTTGTTTAAGCGACGGCTGCCGCCATGTCTGCATGAAACAGAAGACATTTTAGGGAAAATGCGACTCTTTGATGTCGTCTCAGAGTCAGAAACGATTGATTGCTCTGCAGGAGATTGTGCTAGGTGCATATTGGTGTAGCTAATTAAGGCCACGTGCTGCAAACAAAGCTAAACGAAATAAGAAAGTTGCCAATGTTTCTTCTCAACTTACCAGTTCGGGTGACGTGCATTTTTATATGCAAAAATAAAGAATTCTACTAAACGCAGGTAAACAGTATAAGTTGACATGAAAAATGGACCATTAGTTTCTCAAATCTGTCATTGCAAAACTCCCTTTGATTTCAATTAGCCCTCATGGGGGTGCTAAATCATCTAGTGTGCTCTGTTTGCAGTCACGTTATGAGGGCACACACACTCACACTCTCTCTCACACACACATGCACGTTAACGACTTCGCTCATTTAGGAGAAGTAAAAAAAAAAATACTGTTCCTTTAAACATGGCGCCATCTGTCACTTGAGCAAAACAATCCAAAGCAAAAAAATATTGTTGCTTGAAAAAAAAAAAATGATATTGTACAATCCAATGTCACTTAAACTTTCAAATTTAGTTTTGAATATTTGTTTTGTACAGTATCATACAGGGTCTCTTTACACTGACATACCCAAGCAAGAATCAACAGCATTTTGTGAAAATCCTTCAAAAAAGAAAAAAAAGAAAGAAAGAAAATTTGATTTTTGAGGAAAATGGCTGTGATTTAACTTACTTCCTTTTTTTTGTTGGAGTAATGCTAGTTTTATGCTACAACTGGTGTTGACTTGTTGCTGGTGGCTGGTGTTTCTGCAGTAGCACAGATGGGAAAGAAGACTCGGGAGAGTTGGACTTCAGTACCTTATTAAAGAAGAGGTGAGTGTTGTGAGTGCAACATCTGCTGAGGCTTGAAGACATACGGCATGACTTCATCCATTCTTTTCCTTCTCATTTCTATTCATTATGGACCATCTTCCCCCTGTAGAGAGTAAGCTATATCTGAATATACACATGACCAACTGGAATGATCACCCTGAAACACTTCTCTGCATCCAGTCACTCAAGTCTCTCTCTGTCTCATTCAGTCACACAATGAATTTCCCAGCACTTCTAATTAAAGATTCAGTGTGTTCCCATGTGATAGAGAACACACTGAATGACTCGAATGACTTGCAAGCCGAATGACTCACATGTGATTATAGCTTTACCCATACAATATTCATTGAAGGACTTTCTATAGGCAGCACACACCCACACCTACCACAAGCTCTGAAAAGTGTATGTGTGTGTGTGTGTGTCCGCAGTCACCACACAATGTTTGGACTCTATTAAATACGACACAGAGGTGCCACTGTACCAAAAAATGTTGAATTGAGTTCCCACTTTGCATGAAACAGAGTCGAAATAATGATCATTACAACGGCCAAATATAATAATGACTAATTCTGGGCCTAATTGTTAAGCCTTTGCTCTACTGACCACTAACAGAATTTAGAAAGGCATATTTCTAATATGCTGATTGCTTTGCTCTTGGACAGCTGTGTTGTTAACCTGTTTGGTTTGTTTTGCCATATTTTGCGTCTTTGGTTCTTCTCCTGAATGAGCAGCAGTTTCGTAAAATCCTCTAACCGGTAAGAAAGTGCTGAAAAGCTGTCTAAATGTTGCAGGGGAACGATGTTTTACATGCGTCCATTTTAACCTTTCGCTGTATTTTGCAAATTTCATCATGTAAATAATGTTTAAACATAAAAGCAATTAACCCTTGTGCTCACAAAGCTATAGCTAATGATGACTTTGCGTCTTTACAGTGTGTGCAAATAAAATGGCCTTTTTTTTAAGTTAATGGTAGCACGTTATAAACTGTAGCAGCTGCTGCTCCAACTTGTCATGACAAGAGAGAGAGAGCAACATGAATTTTCATGTTGCAAGCAACTTGACAGACAGTTTACATTACAAGGGTTGCATTAAAGGCCCATTGTGTAACATTTATAGGAGCCTAGAGGCACAACATAGAATTGAAACACATATGTTTGTTATGTTTGTAATCTCCAAAATAAAATACAAATGTTTCATTTGCCAGTAAGGATCAGACGATAATGTGTTTGGTCAATTTAGTAATTTCACAATCAAAAAAAATGTGTATGTAATTTTACACCAGTGTTGGGTAAAATTATCATGGAGTTACCTTTTAACAGGATTAGCACCAATATAGCATTACTAAAGAAAACACAGTGAATGATCAGATGTGAAACCTAATGTTTGTAACTGAAAAAACAAAACAAAAACCAGAGCATGCAGAGTTGCCTGCACACCGAGGTCACCTGGTGGACAGGTGTACTAACGACACAAGCGCAAATTGGAATCAGAGAAAGAAAAACAAAAATAAGCAGCAATACAATCCATGACTCACTGGGTCCTGGTCTTTGGCTTACTAGCTATTTCAGTACAGTTTAGTTAAATTTAATAACATTTTATAGTTGTATTGTTTAGTTCACTCTAAAATTCATATATTGCAGTCAAAAGGACACTTTTTTTTTTTTTTTTTTTTTTTTTTAAATGAACTGGTTTTAAATCCTCTCGTAGAACTGTGCAGACAACCTCAGAAGCTGAAGTGGACGTATGGAACATCCTTAGCAAGGCTCCCTCCACGGAATACCAGAAAATTGCTTTTCAGTACGGCATCACTGACATGAGAGGCATGCTGAAGCGGCTGAAGAAGATGAAGAAAGAGGAGAAGAAAAGCGACGGTTCGTGCACGCCTCACATGCGTAAGTGCACTGCAGTGGTGGCCGAGTTAAAAAGCTGAACCCTCTGAAACACAGCCTTCCTCAAGAAGCTGGACCCTGCTTACCAAGTGACAAAGGGCCATAAGATAAAGCTGGCCATAGAGGTCGCCAATCCAGATGTTGAAGTGAAATGGCTGAAGAATGGACAGGAAATTCATCCGACTGGAAGGTGAAGCTCTAGTGGAGGAATTAAACGAATCAGCTCAGTATTTTCAAACGTGGCGCAAGTACTGAGGTGTCTTTCCAGGCCTGATCAGTCTTTTTCTCGGTCTTTCTTCTCACTGTTCGTCAATGAACCGGCGCCTTGGATTGAAACTCAAGCAAGTGAGTGTGCAAGAACTAACAAAACAACTTTTGCGGCATGTTTTCAACGTTGCCGAGTGGCGCTCACTCTTAAACCGTCCCACCTAGGTACATCTTTGAGAGCGTCGGCAGCATGCGCTACCTCACCATCAACAACTGCTCCTTGGCAGACGACGCGGCGTATTGCTGTGTGGTGGGAGAGGAGAAGTGCACCACGGAGCTCTTTGTTAAAGGTGAGCGGGACAGCGGTCGTCCAGACTCTGTGCCGTAGGTTGCTGCACAGGCTCACAATTGTCATCTTGCAGAGCCTCCCGTCGTGATTGTGAAGAACCTGGAGGATCAGATGGTGATGAAGGGCGAGCGGGTGGAGTTGGAGTGCGAGGTGTCGGAGGAAGGAGCCAATGTTAAATGGTCAGACACGCCGCTTAATGCTCAGCTTATTCCGCTGTTTGAGACACGTGGGAGTTCTTCTGCTTTCAGTCGTAAAAGTGATTCGGCCCCGCTCGGGTCGACACTGGAACCAGAACTGTTCTTCAGGCTTGAAGCAACCAAGAGCTTCTGTGAGAGGCTGTAAACAGGGCTAGACAGAGGGCTAAAGATGCTAAACAAACCTCTAATTTGAGGCAAAAAAAACCACAAAAAATTTAAATATGATTTTTTTATTTTATTTTTATTATTTGATCTTAATGTTAAATGTGATGTTAATAGATAGCTATTATTGGTTCAATCAATTTGTCACTTATAAAAGTTTAATGCAAGTCACTAATGTGAAATTTCAGTCTCATTCCTCTCAAAACATTTAAACAAAACAAACACACATGTATTAACAGAATTATTAGAAGAATTTAAAATCTCCAGTGTTCAGTCAGCGTTAAAGGTCGTTAAATACTGAAAATCATTGATGCCAATAAGACTGACGTTGCCTTGTGAACATGCAAACAGGGAAAAAGACGGCGTTGAGTTAACGAGGGACGAGTCTTTTAAGTATCGCTTCAAGAAAGACGGCTGCAAGCATGTCCTGATCATCAACGAGGCCACCAAGGACGACTGCGGCCACTACAAGGTGAAAACCAACGGCGGCGAGTCGGTGGCTGAACTCCTGGTGCAGGGTGAGTGTCGCTAGGGCCATTTTTGCTCTTTCGGTCAGTGACGAACGCTCTACTTTGCACGATCTCCCTGCGGACAGTCGCCTTGGCCTCGCTACTGCTGGCTCGCCATCTATCTTGGAGATTTAGGGTCTTTTGCCAGTGCCTATATCACCCTGCCAAGGTTGCTGCTGCGGTGTGTGTGTGCACATGCCGGCTAAAATTAGGAGCCATGCACTGTATTTCACCTGAGGGGCGCAGGTCGGCACTTGTCGCCTGGTTGGTCGGCCGGCCTCTTTGTTTGCGACGATCTTCGCAGTCTGTCATGTTGTCATGCTCGATGGTAGTGTTGTGATGGCAACATTATACGTTGTTGTTCTGCTTTTGCCTGGATTTCCATTGGAAAGCAGCGAAAAGGAGGGGAGGGAACCGCCAACTGATTCTTACTCTTCTGCTTAGACAACAGGTGTTGAGAAGTGACATCCTGTGACGGCTGATCTTCCCATTGTGATCGAGCTGCCTCGCCTGTTAAATCTGTCACAGTTTTAATTGTGTGTGTGTGTGTGTGTGTGTGTGTGTGTGTGTGTGTGTGTGTGTGTGTGTGTGTGTGTGTGTGGAGGGGAAGTGGGAGTGGGGTTGCCTCCTTAGTATAGCACTAGTTGTAGGGTAAAGAGGAAGATCAGCTGACACAGGCGGTCATGTTTCAGTTTTCTCAGGACTGACCACAGCAGTGCAGTTTGCAGTTCAAACAATTCAAATGTATTTAACGTCTCAACACCTGCTGCATAAACATTAGAACAAGAATCAATTTATTGGGAAAAGAAGGCAAAATTAACCCTATTTAGCTAAATGACGTGTTATTCTCCAGCCAAAGCTTCCCAGTCGTCAACCCGTTCCCCGTCACACAGTTCTATAATAGTTGTGGATAACCAAGGCTATGCTTCTACTGTGCAGCCTCAAGGGGGAGCACACTAGTCTCCAGCTTCTGCCCAGATTGTGTTTGGAAAGAGCAGCTCAATTCACAGCAAATGTGATTTAATCTTTAGTAACAAGTAAAAAAAAAAAAAAAAAAATGAAAATAGTATTGTTTGGTTTGTTATGAATGATTTTTTTCACCCATGAAAAAGGGAAGCTGCTGGCCCACTTCATGTGTCAGAGAGCAGCTCGCTGCCATCACAGCTTCAGTCTGGATGCAGTTGTGAATCCTGCAGCTCACAGAGGGCGCTCTATTATCTCACAATTATGTTACCCATACTGATCTGCAAAAGCAAAAAGTGGTTATCGTCTTTCAAAGTGGACAAACAAACAACTGAGTTATTACAGTGCTTGAGTATTTAATATACCTTTTCTTTTAAAGTTTGTTCCCGAAGCAAAGGAACATTTTTTGATTTTACAAATATCAATTTTGATCCACAGATGAGGAGGATGAGAAGAGTTCAAACTCGTCCGCAAATGGACACGCGCGTAATATGAACCCGAGCGAGTTTGACTATATTCACTCAGCAGCCATCTCATCTTCATCATTTCACTGAATCAGAAACGTCCATTGTAAAGAGGAAACCTTCGACTCACCACATGCCAAACATGTTTGCTCACTTGACTTGTTCTGTACCCCGACTGTGTTTTCTTGACGACGTCATGGGTCAGTCTTGTCCTTATTTGAACATTCATTCACTCACAAAGGCGTCAAAAAGAAAAAAAAAAAACCATCATTTGACGCTGTTGTCACTGTCATTTGCATTGAATCTGGTATCACTGGAAAGCTTCTTCATCATCTCTGCCTTTCTATTGGTGTTCAATTTGTAAAGATCCTGCCAACCCACAAAGGCGTCAGCGAGCGGGAGGGATTTTTTTTTTTTTCATATTTACATTGGGACCCCTTGCACTTCTCATCCAACAGAATGCGGATCCCTACACGTTGGACATTGATGGAAAAACATAATAAACAAGCTTTCCCGTGACCGAATTCGATCCTACTGACAAACAAGACAACAGGGCGGCCAACAACAAAGTTGCAGACTTTTTTGACGAGCTCATATCGACATGTGCACGTGTGTTGGTGTGCGTGTAAACTGGGTGTTTCTTGTTTTCTCTGTGTGTGCTTTGTTCTGGCTGTCAATCCTGTTAAGTTCATCTGGCCGGCTAATCAAACACAGAGCCTGCCAAGAATTACCAGTTGCCATCGTGCACTGGAGGATCAACGCCTCTGGCCGCAGCAGAGCTCTAATTATAATGCCATTCCCAACCGACAGGCTCTCCTTGCTACCCCTGTAAACCTCTGTAAGCGGCGCTGCCGGCATGAAAAATATCTGTGGGATGACTTGTACGACTCCCAAATACATTATTTCATCTGTGATACCCTACAAAGCTCCTGCATCTGTTCTTCATATCTGTGAACTTTACTTTGTGCAGTAAATCAGATGAACTCCTTCTCCTTGTGTCTGTTGCCAGGATACAGCGCTTGAACGCCTCACGCCGCTTCTTATCGCATTACCCAGACACGTCACCATCAAATTGCATCTAACTTGGGCCCTATAAACTCTGGCCCGTCGGTGTCTGATGGCCTTGTGGATTTCTGTTCTGTCTATGTCTGTCTTGTTTCAATTCCCCCTGCTTGTGCAGAGAAAGAACTGGAGGTGTACCAGAGCATCGCTGATCTCACGGTGAAGGCGAAGGATCAGGCCGTGTTCAAGTGCGAGGTGTCGGACGAGAACGTGAGAGGGACGTGGTACAAGAACGGCGTGGAGGTCAAGGCTGACAGCAGAGTCAATATCACCCACATTGGCAGGTCAGTGAGGATGTTATCCAGGACAGTGAATGCATCGTGGATTCTGATGTTAAACGAACAACTGGTCGCCCGTGCAGGATCCATAAACTGACCATTGATGACGTCAAGCCAGAAGACGAGGGCGACTACACCTTCGAGCCGGATGGCCACGCTTTCAACCTCTCTGCCAAACTGAACTTCTTGGGTAAATCCTGAGATTCAACGCCACATTCCGCTCAACAAAAGTGTGATTTATGATCTGACTGTTACCCGTCCTTTTTTCCCCAGAGGTGAAGATCGATTACGTGCCGCGTCAAGGTACCACAGACCTCCAATCCAGTTGAGAGCACAGGCTACGCTCGATGATTTGCTGCCTGTCTGCTCATTTATCGCCATTTCTCTGCATGTTTTAAGATCCTCCCAAGATCCACCTGGACTGCATGGGCCGCACTGCCGAGTCCACCATCCTAGTGGTCGCAGGCAACAAACTGCGCCTGGACGTCCCAATCACCGGAGACCCTGCTCCCACGGTGGTCTGGACCAAATCAGAGAAGGTAAAACAGACCGGGAGACTCAATATGTCAATACGGTCTCAAGCACAAGGTAGGTTGTGAGATCTGTGGCTGCCTGAAACTTATAATAAGCCATCAAGACTCTAATAACTAAACATCTCTACTTGCTAAAATCCTTTTTTTTCCTCCGCTGTAGTATTTCATTGTATTTTAACCAAGCTGAATAAGTGCAACGCCTAATGATGCCCTAACAGTTGAGGGGAAAGAGAGGTTTCCCTTTGGATTTTACCGCTTTGCTCTGCTCTAACATAGGCTAGTTCTGTAAAACCTGGTGAAGAAGAGAAAGACAGGGAGTTATTCTCTTGGACCCTGCAGGATGGGGAGGTGAGTGTGCATGCTCCCGGCTCATGTGAGTGCCTGATGCCTTTCACCCCCAAAACCAAGTCAGTTGATTCAGAGAGAGAAATGGACCCTTTTTCGTTGCTGCTGCCATTCAAGGAAAAAGGCCGTTCAGCTCTAGTGTGTTGAATGTGGCTGGTTTTGATGACAATAGGTGTGTGTGTAGTGCGGCACTGAGATTGTGTGAGTGCTGACCAGAACGTGAGACAGAAAGGCATGCTGGTATCACTGGACCACTCTCAAACCTAAAGAGGGCTGAAACAAGTTTGATTTACTGACTTTTGACAACGGACATAAAAATGTGAACAGATGCCATACAAGCCAACAACGTACTTCTACTTATCAAGTGCACCGTTTGGAAAAGCCATTGGAGTCATTCCTCACTTTCTTTCTTTTTTTTTTTTTTTTTTTTAAAGGTAAGAGCATGTTTTGAACCTCAAAACTGACTGTATTACAGATCTTCTACAACTGATGCAGGTCATCGGGTAGTTGACATTATACACAATACAATGTGGTAACTGAAGTGGCCATGTGAAATAAATCCTTTCAATACATTAGCACAGAGATTGAAAACGCAAACAAACAAATATTCACTAATCAGTTTAAGCCTTGCTTGCAGCTTTTCCTTGCAAAGTTATTTTGGTTAGAATACTCAAGACTTCAGATATCTTGGGCATGTTTTGGTAGCATGGCATCACCAGCTGTGTGTGTTGCATGCTACAGGAAGGAATGCTTGATTGTCAAACTGTGAAAAAAAACAAAAAAAAACTCTGTGTACTATACCCCAGTTTGAGACTGGAACTCAGGGTTAAAAGTAATGAATGCTTGCAGATTTTGAGAACTTGCTCTTATTCTAACCCCTTTTTGTAGGTGCTCACAGAGACAGACGGTCGGGTCCACGTAGAAACCACCAAGGGACACTGTGTCTTTACCATCGAATGTGCCGAGAGGCATGACGAAGGAGTCTACTCTGTTGTGGTTCGAAACGCTGCAGGAGAGGACACCGCTGATATCAACGTGAAAGTCGTTGGTGAGATATACGGATAACGAAATAGATTTTTAAAAGAATTTCACAGAAAGCAGATTTTGTTATATCAAGACAACATAAAATGCTGTTCACGAGAAAATGTCAGTAAATTAAATATAAACACTAGGCGGCTCTCACTTATGTAATAACACAGACAATTAAGTTTTTAGAACAGCAAAAGCAAGAAGCTTCGTGTGGCTACAGATAATAAAACATTCAGTTAACTTATTAGTACAATACAATACTACATTGTTCCTCCCCCCCAGATGTCCCAGATCCCCCCCAGGCAGTTAAAATCCTCAGCGTGGGGGAGGACTCCTGTGTTGTCCAGTGGGACCCTCCACAGTTTGACGGCGGACAGCCCATCATCGGTAATGAACAATGAATTGATTAGTCGATAGGAAGAAGAAAAAAAAAAAGGGAATCCCTTACCCCCACCTCCTCACATCTCGCCGCACAGGTTACGTGCTGGAGAGGAAGAAGACGAAAAGCTACCGCTGGATGAGGCTGAACTTTGACCCCTACCCCGACACCACCTATGAAGCCAAGCGAATGATCGAAGGGGTGGCGTACGAGATGCGAGTCTACGCCGTCAACAGCATCGGCATGTCCCGTCACAGTCCGGCCTCGCAGCCCTTCGTGCCAGTGGGTGAGTGGAGTCGTCTATTCTCAACACACGAGCCACCGACAGGCTGACAGTGACGTACGGTCCGACGGCGCCGAGGTCGCACCACACTTGTTGTTGCTGCGCTTTCCCTCCAACTGGTCTTTGCATTTCACTCGGGTTCACGTTGGGTCAGGCTGACCAATGACCACGTTTGCCGTTTTGCCAGCAAACTGTCTGTACCACTGTGTCATTCTCATGTCACGCTGTTGTAACCGTTGAATGTGCTGTTTGCCATGTACACAGTGATGACAGGCTTGATTTACTTGTTTACAAAGAAAAGGCCAAGGTGTTTTTTTTTTGGTTCCACGGCGACATCAAAGAAAAGACAGATCCCGATTCTTGCAAGACCTTTCGTCCGACTTCACCCCAGCGTGCTATCGTTTTTAAAAGGAGGTCATAGAGCAGTTGGTTTGTTTTCTTGCATACAGATGGATACCACAAAACTAGATAAAAAAACAAAACAAATAAACCCCAATCTGGAGCCTCTTTTTTTAATTTAAATCCACCAGAAAAGAGTCAGCAAACTATGTATCGCTTGACGGTCTAAAAATTTAGTCATGCAATCGTACATCCAGCTGCTGGACAACATTTTATCTCTTTGTGGCTCCTGTACACAAAGAAATGGCACAAAAAACTGTAAATACAGTAATGAGGAATCAGAAAGGCAAGTAATTCAAACATGCTTAAGTCTCAGTTGAACCAAGATGGGGTATGAATGCTCAATGTTCGACTGCAAGGCAGAATTTTTTTTTTTTTTTTTTATCGTCTCTCTAACATTAAACTTTTTCAAAGCTGCCTTCTGACTTTAGTGAAGACTAATACAGATAACAGTAACATACCCCGAGGAGTGTCATTAGATTTTTTTTATCATGTTCCTTCCTCAAAGCCACAAAGAGGTTTTGATGTATCAGTGTTGCAACTTCAGACAAGGAATTAGTAGGGCACTGTGATTAAAAATAGTAAAAAAGTATGATCCACAGTTGGCCAAAAAACAGTTTGTGCAGTGATAAAAAAAAATAAATTAAAAAAAACACTTTGAAGGGCCTGTTTTTCGTTCTGACGTGGCATTCTCACTTTTTATGAAAAATGTTTGGTTTCAGTCAACGTCCTTATGTCCTCTTGGCATTGATACGTCGCAACTGAATGCATTTTGCCTGCAGTGACTGTATATGTAAATGCAAAGGAGGAGCTGTCAGATGTTGACATGATCATAGACCAGCAGTGCGATCCTTGTTTTTTATCCATGTGGGTGACTGGCACACTGAGTTCTGCACGCAGTTCCAAAGCCACCAGCCTGATGGCGTATTACAGGACAAGGTGTCGGGTTTATATCATATTATCACTCCATCTGCTGTCTTTATCGTCTCATTTTTCACCTGTTGATTAAAGAGGGAACATCTCTGAATCCAGATGGCCTCCTGCTTATAAGACAGCTGATTAGGAAAGTATCCGCGGCATCCATCTCTATAAATAAAGACCTGGAGGCATACGGTGTGAATTCTATCGGGACCAGCTGCTTGTCACAAAGGGGGTCTTCGCAGCTGCGGAGGCTGATTTTCAGGAGACAATATTCTCACCGCAGAAGGAGAAGAATGAGGGGCTTGGCATGCAAGCAAAAGACAAGGAGGGAATCATTACGAACAAGGTCTTTGGTGGCAGACGGCTCTGGCGTGAGCACAGGACAGCCTGAACTGAAGATCTCAGAGAGGAAGCTGTTGGAGGAAAGGAGACCGAAAGAACCACCAGCTGACCAGCCTCAAACAAAGATACGTGCCAAGGTAGGGCAGAAACTGGAGGCCAACGATGAGCCGTCGGAAGATTTGTGTGCTCCCATTTGGAATCTACCATCGGAGGGTGTCTTCCTGGTGGAGAGCGGCTGCCAACCAGAAGAGATCCCAGTGGAGCCCGAACAAGAGCCTGGTGGTAGTAGACGTTATTTGTCCCTCAGAATTTAGTTCAGGTTTTTACTGGAATAGAAGTGGAGCAGAGATTGCAATCATGTGGTGTGTTTGAGGACGCTTAGCCTGGTTTAACCCTCAACTCTCTTCTGAAAGAAAACATTCATAAGCTTGTAAAACAGTTTTTGCCTCCTCAACGGTGCAATTTCGGGAGATAAACAAATGAATCCTCTACTTCTGTTTTACTCATTCCGGTTATTTCTTGAATTGTAAACTGAGTGTGTGTTCAACAACAGCAGGTCGTGGCCTCGGTCTGATCAGGGATTGACCCTGTTGGTTTGCAATTCTCTGCAGGTCTGCTTAAAAAAACTAAAACTAAACTAACTCTGACCATGGGTCTGCAAACCACCAGAATATGCAACATAATACTGACTAAACATTAAATGGAGTCTATCCAGACAGCTCCCTAGTTTGAATCAGTGCATTCCACATGCAAACAACAAAGTCAATCAAAACAGGTAAGACGCCTAATTTGACTAACAGAAATTCCTTCAGACTCATTACAATTCTTTCAGAGCACTGTGATACAGGTCTTGTGTCTACCTGCGGTATGTGATATGAAGCGTGCCGTCCCGCCATTACTATCCTCTCCTTCCTTAATGTGTCTTCAATGTGTTGAATTTTAACCCTGTAACTGGCTAACGGAGCTCTGCTTCCCCCCACTGCGCTCACCTCCAGCCCCGACCAGCCAGCCGATCGGGTTGTGCGTGGAGGACATCAGTGACACTTCCATCTCACTCAAGTGGCGACGGCCTGAGAGGATCGGCTCGGTTGAACTCCAGGGTTATGGGGTCGAGTACTGCAAGGAGGGCAGTAAGTGCTGGAGCCACTCGTCTGCATGCTTTTGATAAAGGATTTTCATTTTTTTTTGTCGCCCGAAACAGTTTTAACCCAACCGAAAACGTTGGAAAGCAGCACACAATATGTTCACATTCCTTTCAGCGTCAATACTATGACACATCCAAAAATTGTTGGCACAGATTGTCCATAAACTGCAGACTTTAGAAACTAAAAATGTAACGTGTGTCTGGGTTTATCTAGTGGATGTTTTAACATGAATTAAACGGCATATTTTTGCAAGTTTAAAAACGTATTATATTAATAATACACATGATATTATAGCACATCAGTATTGCTTGGATGGTTTCCCCTGTATTAATAAGAAATCACTGTCATTCTAGTATAAATCGGCCTTCTTCCCTTCCCACAAACCCCTGAGTGTTTTCTTTTATCAGCTGACGAATGGCTGCCAGCCATGGAAGGCCTGACCGACAAGACATCACTGATCGTGAGGAATCTCACCACTGGAGACAAGCTTCAGTTTCGAGTGCGTGCCTACAACATGGCCGGAGCCAGTGCTCCCGCCACACTGGCTCAGCCAGTGACCATCAGAGAGATCATGCGTAAGAGGCTTCCTGGTTAGATAAGTCTACCTGTTCATTTCTGTCCTGCTCCTTCGGTTTTAAACAAGGCTCTAAGTGAGACATCTAATTTTGATACTTTTTTGGGGTCTCAATTTCATGCTGTTTCCTTTCAAAGAACGACCCAAAATCTGGCTGCCGAGGAACCTCCGCCAGACCCTCGTCAAGAAAGTCGGAGACACAGTCAACATTATGATTCCGTTTCAGGTGTGGCTTTTCAGCACTGCAAGTGATCTGCCGCCTTCTTCTCAATTGGGCCAGCATGATAACAGTCAGGCAGTGCATTAACTGTGCATTCGGCAGCGTTTAATAAACGTCAAGTCGTGGCTTGATTTGAGTGTTCATGTGCTTCTACCTGCTGTCCCTGTGGCCAAACAGGGTAAACCGCGGCCAAAGGTGACATGGAGCAAAGAGGGCGAGCCTCTGAGCAGCTCGTTTGCCAGCGTGAGGAACAGCGACATGGACACCATCCTCTTCATCCGCAAGACTGAGAGAAAACACTCGGGGAAGTACGACCTGCAGGTGCAGATTGAGAACGTGGAGGACTCGGCGAGTGTCACGCTGCAGGTTGTAGGTGGGTGACTCTAGGAGGGCGTCCTGCACAGCTGGAAAAATGGGACCTACAGTAGCGACACACTGTTGTTTCTGCCATTGTGCAGATCTGCCGGGACCCCCAGAATCTCTGAAGATCGTTGACATCTGGGGTTTCAATGTTGCACTCGAGTGGAAGCCGCCCAAGGACAACGGCAACTGTGACATCACAGGTTACACCATTCAGAAAGCGGACAAGAAATCAATGGTAAGAATCTGTGGCCCCGGAAATAGTGACAGGCTCCGTTTCTATATATCAATTCATTTAAGCAGAACACCGACTTCTTGTGTTACTACAAATGATGACACATTGACTTTAGAGAAGACAGAAACATAAAAAAAATTCTGTCATTTGTGTAGAAAAAGTAGAAAATATTTTAAAAAGCAATTAATTATAATGTTTCTCTTTTTTGGCAAACTTCAAATATATTGGTTTTACATGGTTGAAAAAGGAAATCATGATAGAATGAGCACCAGTCTAATTAGTCTTTAGTTTCTGCAAGATAAAAAAAAAAAGAAAATGTACCTGCCAAATGCAGAAACAGTTTCTGAAGCAAAGAAAAAGATTGTCTTTGCAAATTTCCAAGACAAAATTTGAAACTGGAAAAGTTTTTTCCAAGTTACGGTATAGCAGTTTATAAACACCAACCTCTATCTCTCACCATGTTTATGAGACGCCAGATCCCAGCTTGGATCCCCTCCCATCTGATGCCTTATGCCGTCACATTTATTCATATGCACTGAATTAGAAACACGAGTTAGAATGAGGCCTAACTCCAGATTAGATATGATTTATCCGGAACTTGCGCTGCCCACTCAAAGAAAAGGCCACCAAGTCGTGAAGTGATAACGGCGCTCTTTCTTGGCTAAGGCTCAACCACACATGGATGGATGGATGAATGCAGCACACAAACACATTAGGTATATTTACATGACGTGCAATCATCGCACATTGTCCCCCGTGGGAGCCAGGAGCAGTGCACTTCAGGGTCCCGTCGTATCCTCCAGCCGGAGCTGCCACGAACAATGTGGCTCAGGAATGTTCTAATCTGATCCTTCAAAGCCTCAGCCTTGTTTTGGATCATCTGTGTAGTGACGCAGGGACATTGTTCCCTCGCCCAGCTCGGTAATGGCTCATGTTTCACTGCGGTAATTGTCGGATCAAATTCAACTTCACTTGCGTCGGTTTATGGAAAGTGTGGGAACGCTGATTATCATGTTACCTATAAGTATGTACAGCGTTTGACGTCAGAGACGGCGGCCGGCAAAAATAAATTTTCCAAGGGAGCAATATCGACTTATCACGTTCCATTTTTTGTGCATAACACAAGCAAGCAAATTGTCATCACTGTCCATCATATCACCCACTACTTTCTAGTGACTCAGTGTAAGGTTTTGCAAAGATACAGTTGCCAATGAATACACAGAATAACATAGAGACTAAAACATAAAGAGTCGTATTCGGGCAAAAACTAAAAGGACTGGTGGAAGCCAGCAACTACATCAACTACGTTGGATTACATTATGTCGGTTATTATGGTGTAACATTACATGTACATTTTGTTGTCAAGCACCTTTGTTTTGATCATACGCAGGAGTGGTTCACAGTCTTCGAGCAATATAGACGAACCAACTGTGTGGTGTCTGACCTCATCATGGGCAATGAGTTTGTCTTCCGTGTGTTCACCAACAACCTGGTGGGTTCCAGCCAGGAGCCCTGCACCTCCAAAGACAGCGCTCTCATTCAGAAAATAGGTGAAACGTCAGCGATTAGCACCCTACTGATTTCGCCAGCTGCGAAAAAAAATTTGCTAACTGTCGCCCCCCCTCAGGTATGGCATACAAGCCGCCCACGCACAAGGATCACGACTTCTCGCAGGCTCCCAAGTTCACGCACCCTCTGGTGAACCGCTCTGTCATTGCGGGATACAATGCCACCCTCAGCTGTTCCGTCAGAGGCATACCCAAGGTCAGTTTATAGTGATTAAGAATGAGCGATCCAATCGCACAAAACTGTTTTTTTTTTTTGAGCCTACGAGTCGTTTCACTGTCCTGATGTCGATCCGTTTCTCTACCTATTAGCCTAAAGTGACCTGGTACAAGAACAAGATGGACATCTCAAACGAGGCCAAGTACCGGATGCTCAGCAAGCACGGAGTTCTGACGCTGGAGATCCGTAAACCTTGTGCCTTTGATGGCGGGGTTTACATGTGCAAGGCAGTCAACGACAGCGGGGAGGACACGGTGGAGTGTAAGCTGGAAGTTCGGCGTAAGTGTCTTCGGTAAAAAGAAAACAAAAAAAAACGAAATATATATACTTACGAATCGGGTCAAAATTTAAGCACTGCATAGGATCAGATCGGAGCAAACTTCATGTGTGCGTTAACTCAACGTATACAAACATTATAGGATAAAACGCATGAATAATAGGATGGTCAATTGAAACATGTTCTTCCCGGTTTGTACTGCCCCTAGTGGACTGAACCTGCATTTGACGCTTAAGTTTCTGACTGTTCTAGATTGTTAGAAACTATAAAGGAACCCATTTGATTTTCAGCTCAAATTGCCAAAGAAGAAAAGAAACCATAAGAAGTTGGAGCTGCTGACTGAGGAGGAGGAGGAGGAGGAGGAGAAGAAAAAGTGGACTGATGTCTCTCCTGCATATCAACTGTGTTTTGCCTTTAGAAAACCTTCACCAGCATCACAAAACCTGTTTTGCCCACATCCCACTTTGTTTCTGCACCAACATCCTCTCCTGCTCATCTTGTCATGCTGACTGTTATGTCCAGTGTCAGGTGTACCACCGAATTACTCAACCATGATTCAAAATCAGTCACACTCGTCCACACTTCACTTCCTGTAGACAGATGCAGTGTCAAAAAGTAAAGTTGGGGGAAAAAAAAAAATCTAAGTATTTATAAAGTTTAAACCATGTGGAGGAAGAGTCTGTCATTCTTTGTAGCCAAGGAGCCTGAAGGTCCGGCCACTTTAACACCATCTAGAGTCAAAATGTGCTGAAACCTCCCTACTGTTTAGAACCATCATCTGTTGTACTTGACCTTCTCTTCCAAATAAATTTAGAATTTGTCCTCTGTTTTATGGTCTGTCTTTATCTTGTTGGGGTGTTGGATTGTGTGGCAACAAGTGCTAATATAAATGCAGCAGAGATGACATTGCATGGCTATAATTTGAAAACACCCATTTGTATTTGTCATTATAAGGCCGACATAACCGGTAAGTTTGCAGCCATAAATAGGCAAAATTTTCTAAAAAGAAATATCACAATTTACAATTCATTGAATGTGTTTATTTTTTGCACATGCATTTCCAACCAAGCCAAGTCAGCATGCTAATGCATACAACTTGTCAACACCACATTGCCTAATAAAGATTTACATTCTCATCATGTTTGCTGAGAGTGAACAATCCTACCTGCCCACTCTGGAGTTGTGGGTTCTTGGTTGGTGCTTGGTGGTCCTTCACTGTGCTTTCCGGCAGTCTGGACCAGTGGCCTCTATCACGTGCCAACAGAGCCAGTATGATCACTAAAGCAGGACATTTCCACTGGAGACAAGAAAGAGAAGATATCATTCTCTGAGGTTTTTTTTAATCATCGAGGGGGACTAAGACTGGAGAACGTGCTTCAATATTCAGCTGTTTTCCTTAGTGCTATCTAACTAAGCACACAATGGTAATTAAAGTTGGCTCGTTAACATCGTATTTTGGAACAACTGAAGTGTTCAAGGATTTTTTTTTTTTTATCCCTGCAAGCCAGGGTAATTAGTTCTACAGCTAGTAGATAAAAAGAAGCATGAATTATACAAAATACAAGGAATCTTGCCATCATTATTATTTTTTTTTTTTTAAAAACCTGCTTAAATGAAGGATTGGGTTTGAAGACGTACATATAACACACATTGAGTTATGCAGAAGGAACCAACAATGGTGTTCTCAATCTTTGT
Organism: Nelusetta ayraudi; assembly: GCF_046127955.1. Lineage (NCBI taxonomy): Eukaryota > Metazoa > Chordata > Actinopteri > Tetraodontiformes > Monacanthidae > Nelusetta > Nelusetta ayraudi. The sequence goes on along the minus strand of NW_027466052.1, from coordinate 7,592,756 downwards.
TCGATTCAGCTGTTCACACGGTCTTGCTACTTTATCCAGATCCAGTGCCTCTGCTCTTTGGATTCTGGAGCAGATAAGGTGGAAAGTTCTCCAAACTTTTGATAATTAGTAGTCAAATCTGCACGTCACGTGATCCTGTTGCCATTTTTTTTTTTTTTTTTAGCTACCGACGAACCTTTAAACAGAATTCCTCATGCATGTTATAGTTTCCAACACAGGATTAGACAGCGGCTGAACCAGGGAGGGGCCAATGCGTCTCGTTATTCTTACATTATAAATTGCACCTGATTCCGCAACTAAATGTTTACCTTCTTCTCCCTCCGCCATCGTGGGTTCATCGTGGTAGGAATACGGATATCCGTAAACTCTTTCAGGCGCTCTGTGATTATCCAATCACAGGGCGCGTACACCTTTGGTTAGACCAGCCAGTCTTGCTAGCTAAAATGGCCTCAGCATCGCATACCTGATTTGTTGGACTAAGGCAGATGTCATTGAGCCTCGCAACACAAGCTAGCTGAACTAAAAACTCGTAATGTACAGTGCTGGTAATTTTATGACGTGAAGATGAAAATAAATAATATTATGCATTGTATTTACGGGATAAACGTTACCGTTCCGAGAATGTTTAGGCTAGCTCTTTGGGACACTAATTGATTCGTTGGTGAATTTCTTCGGTGTTCCCAATCATCTACCAAAGAAGGTTGTGCCCGCCTTTGAGAGGCAGCGTGAAGGGTTTTAATAGTTACGATATCCGTTTACCACAGTGGCCCGCTGTCAGCGAGGAGACGCGACGTGACAGAACAGGACGTTACTCAGATGGTAGCGTCCTGCTTTGATGCCTCCAGTGTAAATGTTTGCCGTGCCCCGTCTTCAAACAGCTGCAGTAGATCCAGGTCACCTTGTACGTTTGACAAGAGCGCCGTTAACACACATGATAGATGACCCGCGGAGTTTCCTTGCACGCCGGGGTGTCTGACACGGGGTTCCACCAAAATCGACAAATTGCCGTTTAAAAGGGAGGCGACAGCGTTTTTACAGCTGTGCGAGACACAGGACATGACATGTCCGTTTACACAATCCCAGACGGTTTTAGTCACTCGTCACCGAGTTACAGAGGCTGGAAGCAACGAACTACAAATACTCTGTTACTGTACTTAAGTAGATTTTTCAAGTTTCTGTTTTGTTTTTTTTTGTTTTTTTTTTTAACTTGAGAAGTTATTTTTCTGATGCCTTTTTTTTTTTTTTTACCTTTGTATTTAACCATATGTGCTTTCTACTTCTTACATTGGAGAAACATTCGTTACTTTTGTGTTTAAAATATACAAATTCTGTTCATTGTAGTCATTGTTGCTTCAAGTGGAGCTATTTGAACTACGCTGTTGTATAGATGATATTTTAGAGGGAGATTATTATTATAAGTACATCGGCTTTGGGGTCACTGTACGTTTTCAGTACAAAGAAAAACAAAAATGTACCAAATAACATGAGTTATTGTTACCAAAAGTGTCAATAATGGGTTTTTGCAAAATTATCAACGAATGTACTGATACAAGAAGTGATACTTTCTTTCTTTTACTTGAACAAAGGAGTTGAATCAGGACTGTTACTTTTACAGTATCCATACTTTACTAAAGTACAGAGTGTAAATACTTTTGCCGCCATTGCCGAGTTACGGCGCAATGCTGGAGTGACGGGAGGTGACAGCAGCAGCAACAGTGGAGAGGCCAGGGTGAGCTGTAGAGAGCGGAGACTGAAGACTGATGTGAAGAAATCCCACTGTAAGAAATCAAGATAGCACAGTCAACTTCCAACTGCTGAACAGATTTAGCTGGCAGCCCTGTACAGTCGAGTTTGGCTGCACAATGCAAAGCCAAGTTCCAATGACTAAAGGTCAATCGTGATTTAAGCAAAGTTTTTCCTTCGTTTAAAGACATTAAATGTTTTTCCTCAAACATGGATGGGGGTAGTGAGCAGTCTCATCGGCACCAAAACGCCAAGGTCCATTACCGGCACACACCTGCTTGTGAGTCTGACCTCCTTTTGCATTCAGACCTGCCCTTGTGCCTATAAATTTAACTAGGTGTTGGACATTCCTTAGACGTGACAGCGTCAGGCAGTTGCAACAGCTTTGACAGCAGTGCATCCATGCTGCCCATTTCCCATTCCACCACATCCCAGAGGGGCTCCACTGCAGTAAGTGGAGGTCTTTTGAGTGAAGGAACTGGTTTTAGAGCACTGGAGCGGACCATTCTCTGTAAACCCTTGAGAATAGTTGTGATTCGGCAAAAAAATCCCAGTGGACCGGTTGTTTGAGAAACACTCAGACCAACAGCCCCAACAACCATGTTCACTTCATTCAGAGTGACCATGTCTACGTGTCCAAGTGCATTGAATTGCTGCCATGCGACTGTCCGACTGACTCTTTGTGTCAACATACCATTGTACATCAGTGATGAAGTTGTGTGACGCATTCCCATGAACAGACTGTTCAAACTGCTTTTGGGCCAATCTTCAGAGATCCCTGACTTAGGCAAGATAATGTAGAAGATGTTAAAAATAAAAAAAAAACAATGGGAAGTCATTGGAAACAGTGCAACGGCAGATTAAAAGAGAAATAGGAACATTCATTTAACAGAGTGCTTAACAGCCGTAGAGATATATACTGTCCATGTATAATCTACTTTCCAGCTATTCTTTCACTGGCCTGCAAAACTCCCTGTTTACCACAGGAAGGTCCAATCATTTCATAAACAGGATGGGGTGTTGATAAAGACACAAGAAAACTAGTTTTTACATAACGCTTTATAAAAAAAATGCATCCATTCGTTCAATTTTATTGATTCACAATTAATATAATTCATTTCCTAATTAAAAGAAAAAAAACAGCGCAGGCAGACCTCTTGTAAAAAAAACAAAAAAACAACTACAAGATAAATTTAATTTGAACTAAAAATTAACAGAGATTTTCTTTGAATACTCTGCATTATTCTGCAAGTTAATGCTTAGCAGAGATAAAAACAAAGAAGATTCATAGCATAGCTTAGTTAGAAAAACCGATCACAGTATAAAGTACATAGATTCCTCCCACAATCTGCATTTGTCTAGAATAGTGTTCAGCCACACGTTGGCAGAAATCCAAAAAGGCAGCCTAAGAGTGACAAACAAAAACCACTGCTGGTAGCCACTACAGTCGAGGAGGTAGCTTCCTTGGTTAGCATCCCAATTTTTTTGATTTCTTGTTTTCTTTACAAATAATTTACAGACAAACAAAAAAAAAAAAAAAACACAAACAAAAATCTAACATTGAAAGCACTGTACAATTTGCGTCAGAAGGGACAGAAGACATTCCAAACAATCAACAGACACTTTGGTTGCTTCAAGAAGTGACACGCCCGGCCCGAGACGTTGCCTGCACGGGAACTGAAAAAGTCAAAACCCAACAGATTAAGATGGCGCACGATTGTCTTGTTGGTGGAGGGGGAAACACTTGTCTGCATCGCCCAGATTCCAGAGAACTTACATGATGCACACTTGTAGATACACGCAGACGAGGTGTATTCACTTTAAGGTGCGCAGTCAGTCACGCTCCAACATAGCAAAACATCAGCCAATCCCTCGTCACGCACTCGCAACTCTTGGCCTGCACACACACACACACGCAAAAAAAACAAAAAAAAAACAACAACCACATACACACACAGTGACCACTTTTCTGACAACGATGACTAGAACGCATACCATCATTCACACCGTGACCAGGATGGGAAGACATTTCCCCTCATCTTCATCGTGAGCTGTATTTTTTTTTTCCTCCCCACTTCCCTTCTTTAGTTCCATCTGTTGCCGACTACTTCAGGCTCCCTCGACAGGCACGCAACGCAGACTGCCCACACGCAGGCAAACACCTCCCTCTGAAAATATGTATTTATGTCTAATACTCTCAATGCAAAAGTCACACTGCAGATACTTGTCTTTAAATATTTGTGGTTGAATAATAATCACCCACACTTCGAGCCTTCTCATGTTGACTCAGCTGGCAGCGAGGCTCGTGCTGCGTTTCACGCTGTTCCGGGGGAGGAGGTGGAAGAGTGGGATTCCATTTACAAGTTTAACTTGGACGGTTCCCGCGCGTGTTTAACTCGTCACTCGTGAGCGCGTCATGTTTAGTCATACCTTTAACACCGTATTCCCCAAGTCGTGAGTATGACTAACTAAAAAGAGAGTTAAAATTGACTTACAGCAGCACTTTGGAATAAATTGTCTCTTGTGTGCCCTGATCGTGATGGCACAAATGAAAAAAAAGAAGAATGTATTTGCACTTTTATTGCTAATAACCGGTACAGCTAGTTAGCATAGCTTAGCAGAGAGTCTGGACATCCCAACACAATTGTGTTTTACACATTGTAGTTTATTTTAGTAGGCCCACTCTTTATGTTAATGACCACTACTAACAAATTACACTTTCATTCATATTACTATTATGCCAATAGAACTCTTTAAATGTTACACACTAGGCCTTTAAGTGAACAACTCCCTTGACTTCTTTATCTGTTTTGCTTTATCTTTCCTTACTTATGTCAAGGTTATTTTGCAGTTTGCTGGCAAAAAAAAGAGATCTCGTAGATAATACCGACCTTATCTTATGACCGTGGTTGAATATTTTTCATAGCGAGGAATTTTGTTTTCACAAACGGGGAGTTAAAGATTATAGGAAGCCATGATTTTAAAAGCTGGACACTTGGATCTAATGTAGCCTGGCAACACAAGTGAGAGAGAAAAGATAAAAACCTGTTAAACTGTAACTAGGTATCCTACCTTATACCACGTACAACTCATTTTATTGCGTGTGGTAGTTGAGAAATAAAAACTTTAACGCAAATTAAACTGTGAGATCACAATCCTTTAAAAAAATAAAAAATAAAAAATAAAAAATCCTTTTAAAAAACAGTTGTTTTTTTCAGAATAAAAACAATGACCCATGTGTACAATATTCTTCCATTAAAACTAAGAGAGGTCCTGTTATGTGGGTAAATGTTTGGATTCTGTCAAAGGCCACCAGTTAAGCATGAAATCATTCCAAATCGAGATGCTCCTGCACCCCCAAACAATAAATAACATCTTCAATCGCCAACAAGCGCGGTTGTCGGCAAAACAGTGATGTCTGCTACTAAAAACTTAAAGAAGAAAGAAAGAAAAGAAATCACATTCCTTGTCAAGCAACACTCTCACAGGCAGTAGGGCACCGGTCGGATGACGAACCTCAACGTTACATTCGCACAGAATTCTAGGATGATTCTTAACCTTTTGCTACATTAACATAAAAAAAAAATGGATCAAAGTAGAAAATCAACAACCACGAACAGTCTGTACAAAAAAAAAGGACAGCATGTATAAACTGAAAAAGAAAGCTTCAAGGAAAGAAAAGGCGACAGAGACGAATTCAAACGCTGCAGACAGGAAATCGTGAGATCCAACCCGACGGGAAAGGCAGGCACCGGCGGAGACACGTGCGTTTCACCACGACGCGCCTTCGGTTCAGCTCATACAATAATGTCCTCTCGGTTCAGGAAGCACGTCAGCCTCCCTTAAGGGAACCGACTGCATAATTGTCAACACAGTAATTATACACTTAAGTGCTTGTCGAGCTGTCTTTTAACGGGGCACTTGGCACAGCCCGTCCTGCGCTAGGAAAATTCTTGCAGTGCGGCGGCGGCGGCAGAAGACACCCGCAGGCGTCTTCAGTCTTTGACTCGAGGTATGTTGTACGGGTAGTGCACCAGCGGCAGCCCCCGGCTCTGGCAGAAGCAGGCCCTGCCGCAGGCCTGCACCTGGTCCGAGCTGTCCGACACGAACGAGTCGCCCTCGTCGGCGTACTCTGACTGGGCCGAAGGCGTGCCGCTGTCGCTGGCCCAGAAGCCGTCGGCGCGCTGGCAGGCGGCGGCGGCGGAGGCGGCGGCTGCCCCGGCCATCAGGGTGGGACAGCTGTGGGACTTCACCAAGTGTCTGCAGGCGGCGGCGGACGAAGAGGGCGAGAGTGAGCAGGTCCTGGCATGCAGCGCCGCCTCGCAGTGCTCGCACAGCGGCGCCGCCTCGCCGCGCAGCTGCGAGTACGCGCCGCAGTCGAAGCCGGACGAGCCGCCGTCCGTCAGCTCCGAGTCGCCGCTGCCGCCGCAGCTGCCGTCCCTCTGCCCGTCGGCCTTGGCCTTCCTCCGCGGGGCCCCGCGGCCGCGCAGCCTCGTCCAGTCCTCCCGGAAGGCCGGGCTGAAGAAGACGTAGAGCACGGGGTTGAGGCAGGCGGGCAGCGGGAAGAAGATGAGCGTTACCGACTTGGCGATCTCGGGGCCGCCGGCCGCCGCGCCCGTCAGCAGCGGCGCAAAGGAGAAGGCGGCCACGGGGCAGAAGAAGATGCAGTTGGTGAAGATGAGCCAGGCCACATGGCGCAGGGCGCCCGTCTGCTCCGGGTCGGCCAGCTCGGCCCGGCCCAGGCGGCAGTACAGCTGGGTGTAGACGGCGGCGGTGAAGAGGTAGACCAGGGCGTTGAGCAGCACCAGGACCACCGTGACGCTCAGCGCCGGGGTCTCGCCGCCGGCGAAGGGCAGGCAGAGCGGCGAGGCCGACTGGCTGCTGCCGGAGGTGAGCAGCGGCAGGCAGGCTCCAGCGGCGGCCAGCAGCCCCAGCAGCCCGGCCGCCAGACCGAAGCGCCGCCCCCTCCTCAGGCAGCCGTGCCGGCCGCCGCCGCTCCTCCTGGGCGAGATCAGGACTTTGCCCAGGATGTTGCGCACGGCCACGCTGCGCTCCACGGCCGCCAGCGACAGCAGGAGGATGGACCACTCGGAGGAGAAGACCGCCAGGGCCCCCGCCGCCCGGCAGCCGGGGCCAGTCTCCCACCACACGCCGAACTCGGAGAACGAGCCCCAGGTGGCGACGTCGAGCACCGTCAGCACGGCCACGTACAGGCCGGTGAGCAGGTTGGCCGAGGCCAGCAGGCCCATCAGCAGCCTGGACGGGGAGAGGGCGGGGCCGGGCCGGCGCGCCGGGCTGAAGGTGACCAGCAGGACCAGGATGTTGAAAACCAGCGACACCAGGCAGATGAACCACACCGTCAGGCGGATCATCCAGTTGCCCAGCAGGTGCTCGCACGGCTTGAAGGCGCCTTGGTGACAAGAGACAAGCGGGTTACCATCCTGTTGGCGCGGTTCTGGATGTGAACCGCTCCAGTTATTTACTAGACATCATAGATAATGGGCTAGCATTTTGATTTTTGTGAAATAAATTGGGGTAGCGACTTTATGATAAGAAAAAAAATACGGTCCTGTCCTGTGAGACCGAGAACCACTGGTTTAGACCTTATGGCAGGTCAGAATTTTCATTTGTAAATGCCATCCATCCCTCTTCTGTTTGCTTTCTGACTTGAAAGGAGGGCTGTGACGTAGGTGAATTTCCCCCGGGGGAATCATGAGGTACTGCTGGAAAGGTGGTTGAGCGCTCACCTGGTGTCGGCGAGCAGTGCATTATCATGGAGATCCTTTCCACATCCTCTCCATCTGGAAGGAAAAGATTTCATTTTAAACAAGAATGAAAAAATTATTATGACTCAAACACTTACACATAACTGGATGACTAATTAATATTTCTACCACACCTCATCAAGTAGTGGGCGGCTGCCTTCTTCTTTACATTTCATTTCAGCTAGTGTGCAGCGTGTTGGGTTTTGGCCTCTCTCACCTGTGGACTTCTTGAATTCGTGCTCAGCAGACGACCTCGTCGAGTCACAGCCAATAAACGCGCAGCACTGGTAGGCATAAGGGACAGAGATGGACCTGCGAAAGCAATAACAACCATTTAGGAACCCAGAGAAAGGTCTGCATTCGCATTCAGACAGATGCCACAGGGTCTGAACAGCAGACTCTTGTTCACCAGATCTGGATTTTTTTTTTTTTTCCTTAATTGTTTCGGTATTTGGTTTTTAAGGCTTCACTCCTGAGGAGGAGAAGCTTCCTCACAGGATTTGTCTCATTTCGTTTTGGTGAAAACCAACTGCTAATATTGCTGCAGCACGTCTTGCTTACCATCAGTTTTTCCATGACTATTACAACTTGTACAACAACCAGGCAGGCTGGCTGTGGCACAATAGGAAAAAATAAGTAAATCTTGCTGTGAGGTATTACCACTAAATAGCATGATTATGTGTAAAAGACAGACATGGGAAAAAAAGTGGATTTGTGTTTGTACAAGAATGAAAGTGTCTGCACAAAACTTGTCAGACTAGAGTGAGTGAGTGAGGGAATAAATATATGAATGCGTAAATAAATAAATAAATGAATAAAATATGATGACAAAGCACCCCAAATCAGGTTATTATGCTGAATTCCCAACCACAACCAAACCAAACCAACTAAAATTCAAATTAAAAGAGACGTCTTTTTGCTGAATATCATCACAACTTTTGTTTGGGAGAGCCAGCCAGGGCACTTTGGCTGGAGTGGAAGCTGGCACACGCCAGCCACTGGACCACCCAGAGCTACGCTTCCCCCTGCCTTCTTTCCACAGCGGTGCAGATAACAGCGGCTGACGGCAGATCACACAAGAGCCTCCCCACCTGAGTTTTGGCAGGTTCCTCGCAGGCAGCACATTTCTCATCTGCGGGTTGCCCGACAGCTTCAGCTGGCTGAGCGCGCTCAGTCCCGCGGTGGCGATGGAAGTCAGGGAGTTCGCGCTGAGATCCCTGCAAACAAAGCAGCGGACGTGTAAAGAAAACTCGACGGCGCGCGGGGGCCGACTCGCACAATACGACTGATTCACTCACAGGTTGGTGAGAGAGCCGAGGCCGAGGAAGGCGTCTCTGTGGATGACTCTGATTTTGTTTCTGCTCAGGTCGCTGTGAACACATACCGCATACCAGGAATGAAAACGTTTGGCTTTCAAAGTGTTGTGCCTGTGTGCGTACGTGCGTTCAAGTGCGCGTTGGTTAATGTGTACGACTCGGATGACTCACAGTAAACGGAGAGACGAGAGGCCTTGAAAAGTGTCCCTGTCTATCTGATGAATCAGGTTGTGCTGAAAGTTTCTGTGGAGAATCAAAAGTTATTATTCCACCGACTGAGAGGCTTGAGCACAGCTGAAGACAAGAGTACATACAGTGCTACCCAGAAAATTAGAATATCCTCAAAAGGTTGTTGTATTTCCCCATGTCTGAACTCTTCTGAGCCAACCCAAGACAGACTTTTTCAAGGCTCAGGACCCTTTTGCAGGTGTTTTGGATTCTTTGGACTCTTTGAACCTACAAAACTGAAGCTTTTCACAGTATCCTAATTTTCTGAGTTTGTGGTTTTAATAAACTGAAAATCTTAATCAGCAAAGTTACAACAAGACATGTCAATTATATATACACATATACCGTTTTTATTATTATTTTTTGCATAGGGTTTAGGTACAAATACGTGGTAATTTCATGATCTTTTGTTCTATGATGGCCACAAAAAGTGGAAAGAATTATTTTATTATGTGTGTAATTTGTTTGGAAATGAGTTGCCGGACACTCACATCTCCTGCAGCCGAACGCAGCCCTGGAAAGATGGAAGCTCCTGGATCTTGTTGTAGGACAGATCTCTGATGGTGGAAACCGACAATGAGACACTTAAAACAGTCAACAGCAATTGTCAGGTTTTTCTGTAGTCCATAATTCTCGCAAAACTTTTTGCAAACTAATTATAGTTTTAGCAGTAACTGTCTTGTGAGAAAAGGCGGGGAAAGTTTCATACAGCGTCCGCAGCAACTTGAGATCTTCGCACAGGACAGTGGGGATGGATGATATCTGAGTTCCCGACAGGGTCCTAGAATTTGAAAACGTACAAAACGACATTGTTCATCATCGTCCCAGAAGCTCGCAGGAACGGAGCCCCCACCATCCCAGCTCACTTACAGACTCTCCAGGTTGTTAGTCGACGTCAGGATGGGGAAGTCGTGCATCATGCCGGCTCCTCGCAACATTCTGCAATGCACAAGGTTTGACATACGGTAGGTCAACATGGACAGGGCCCCGAGCCAGAGCACAAGGAAAGCGCTTGTGTTCAGCGTGGTACTCACAAAGAGTGCAGCTCAGACAGATTCTGGAAGGCTGAAGCTCCCACGAAGGACAGCGGGTTGTCATAAAGATGTCTGAGAGGGCAGGAAGGAGCAGAAATCCAAAACAGGCAGATCAGTCACAGAGCGAGAATGGCACCATCTCCTGGACGTTCAACCACTGAAGCTTTCGCCTCACGACAGCAGTTAATAGTTCCTTTGTCCTTTCTCACAATGCATTTTCAAGTCTTTTGACGCTGCTGTGAAGCAGAGGGGCGGCATGAACTCACATGGTTCTCAGCAAGGGGTTGTTATGGAAGGCCCCTTCAGGTATTGTGGCAATATCATTGCTGTGGAAGCCGCTGGAGGGTGGAAGAGCAAAAAAAACACATGAGCGGTTGCGCCACAAACGCACAAAACCAGACTTAACGGGGTCGGAAACGGTGGTGAAAAAGGTGGAAACATAAACTATGCAGAGTGCCAGCATCTCACACTCAAATATGTACAGGTATGTTGATCCCTCAAAAGCAGTTCAGTGGGAAATAAATCATATATAATTAATGTGCCGCATGTGAAAAAAAGAGCTAATTAGGTTTTATCCTTCAAAATAAAACCAGGAGCAGCAAAACGCAGGCCAGAAAGGAGAAACAGGAAACTTTACTTACAGTTCTTTGAGTTTGGGAAGAGTTGATATCGCTTTGGGAAAAACCTTCAGGTTGTTGAAGTTCAGATCTCTACAGTGAGGCAAACAAAGACGTCATAGATATGTAAAGTTTTCAGTATATACAATAAAAAAAAATTAAAAAAAAATGCATTTATTGTAGTAAATTTAATGACTATCCACTCACATTCATCTTTGATAGTTGTACATTTACATTCAGTCTCTGGAAAATGAAGCCAATTCTGGACAGTCATTTTAGATTCCAGTTAACTTGCAAGAGTTAAAAGCAGCATAAAAAATATAGTAAAATGTAGGAAGAGCTGTTCAGATAGGAGTAGTCAGAACAGTAACTCAGAGCTATAAATATGTATAAATGTATATATATATATGTCATGTATTTCTGCTTCATGAGTGGATATTGGTTTCCTTTGAGTTAAATGCAAATAATTAGTTCAGTGTGCATAGGGTGCACAACAAGGCTCTTCTTCTGCTCTACTGTTGCTCTATACTGCGGTCTCACTGTGCATTGGTGCATCTGATAGACATGCCCCGTGGCACATTGACTCGTGTGCTGGTGTGTGTGATTAAGAACGGGTCCTGGTATGACGAATCCCACCGTCTTACTGAGATTAAATCACATTCCTTCAAGTCATTAACATACTTGGAGACAATGCCCTCAGTGGGAAAGTGGGGAAACAAAACTAGATCATACTCAGGTGATATTGCCTGTTTTACAGTGACCCATAAACGTTTACAGTCATCCCACGGTTGTTGCCATGATGCAGGGCTGTCGCGGAAACACAATTTTTTTTTTTATGGCTGTGCAGAGGGAGGAAGTGAGCAGTGGGAGGGCAGCTTTGATAAGCATCATGTACTTCGCTTTATTTATCCAAGAGCAATTAAAGAAGGAAGTGGACACAATGATGTCTGGAGGACTGGAGCGGTGGTGGGTGGGAGCTGGTAATACAAACACACACACACACACACACACACGCACACACCAACAATTGCACGGCCAGCACTTACAGAGTCTCCAGGTTCAGGAGTCCAGCAAAGCAGTTGTCTCCAATCTGCTTAATTTTGTTGTTATGGAGATGCCTGGTGAGGGAAAGAACAGGTTTTCATACCCAGATGGAAAAAAATATATTAAACTTGACATTCAACGTGTTTTTAATCAAAAGTTGGGCTGCAAGGAGTTGCAAATCTTTTCTGACTACAGGGGCATAATTTGTAAATGGGGTTTGTGTGTGTGTGTGTGTGTGTGTGTGTGTGTGTGTGTGTGTGTGTGTGTGTGTGTGTGTGTGCAAAAGACTCCACTGTCCTAATATATTCAAGGTCTTTCCTTCCTGTTTATCCTGACATGTTTATACGAACCCTGCAGTAATACCACTCTGTGTGTGTGTGTGTGTGTGTGTGTGTGTGTGTGTGTGTGTGTGTGTGTGTGTGTGTGTGTGTGCGTGCACGTGTTGTTTTTGAGGGTGTGCGTGTTCTCAAATGAGTTTCTGTGAATGAGTAACAGCGGCAGGAAAAAAAAAAAGAAAAGGAAAGAAACTATATTTAAATAGTCACTCAAATTTATAATCCAGCACATACTTGAGCAAATTGCTCTTGTTTGGATGGCCTTTCTTTTCTTTACTTCAAATTGCATTTTCCACCATGCATTAAACACGCTAATCTCGACTTCTAGCGTGGAACGACTTCACTTCTTTACCGTTCAAATTCAACCCCCCCAAGGCACAATTAGCTGTCAGGCTCCTTGCATGCAAAGACACTGCAGGGAATGAGCAGCCACATGTTTTGTTGACTTTTAAACTGGAAGCTGTGGAAACAAATATATCAGTATGTTTGTGTTTGGAATCTGATTTGCAGTCGCTCGGAGCGGGGTGGGTGGGGTGGAGGTTGGGGAGGGAGCCTGGTTGCTTGACTTGAGTTTCACACTGTGCTCAGAGTGTTGAGCAGCATTGATGAAGGGAAAAAAAATAAATAAATAGAGGTGGTTACACAAGGCAGATTATGGCACTGAAGGGTGGAGCTGATGGGGAGGTTCTGATTGGCCTCGGCCAAACACAACAACAACAACCTCCCCCTGTTACCACTTGTCAATCATAAACACGGCGAGCGAGGTATTTTATTCTGAATGGAACCTTCTGCGTATTAAAAGAATGAAAGGCGGGTTTAGGGCAGTTCCTCTTTGCCTTTACTTTGACACCTGGAGGCCTTCCGCACTGTCTAAACAGTCTGTGGGTGGGCCGGGTCAGGTGGTTCCAGCATGCAGATGGATCTCGCGGCTGGATGTCCCGCCACTCTGCAAGGCTGCCTCAAAGTCCCGCCCGCTTTTTGACACGAGTGACGCACGGCAGAATGCGGCTGCGTAGCTGGACTTTCAAAATTCTACATCTCGCAGGAGAAGCCGCGACGTGTCTCCGCGCTGCTGGTGCGACGTCACCAACGTGGGCGCAAGTCCGATTTTAAAGCCGCATTAGCTTCTGGCTGAGAGGCTAGCGAAGACATTTTGGATGAAAACATGATGTTTCAAGTCAAACTGCAGCTACTGCGGGCGACAATTAAAGACAGACCAGTATGAAAATACACTGCCAGTTTAAAAGTTTGGACACCCCATGACTTTAATACCTTTTCTTTCATTCTCATGACTATTGACGTTGCAGTTTCTCACTGGAGGCATCAAAACTACGTATGAACACACGTGGAATTATGTCGTAAACAATTAACGTATAAAATAAGTCAAACGTGTTCTATACTTAAATTCTTCGAAACGGCCACCTTCCATAAAAAGCATATTAGGAGTTATTTAACGTGTCTTTGCTGCATAATTACAGATATCTTGCTGATATATTTGATGTCGTCAGTATCTATTTGCAGTGTAGGAAGTTGTAAAGATAAAAAAAAGAAATTGCATGAGAAGGTGTGTCCACTGACACACCTTTGACTGGTAGTGTGTGTTACAATATTCAGTCCATCACCAGTGTGAAACTAGCCACCAGAGTGCCTTCAACCACATGGGTGGGGGGGGGGGGGGTTGATTTTATATATTTGGGCGAACTACCCTTTTTAACAAGAGGCGCAACTGGCCAGAAGTCAACCGCAAGTTTACATTTTACATCGATATGACAATCAGTTATAGCGGCATAGCGCGACTTACAGCACCACAAGACTGGTGAGGTTGGAGAAGGCGTTGTCCGGTATGGCAGCGATGCGGTTCAGCGCCAGCGTCAGAGCTTGGAGGTTCGCCTGGTGCCTCAGCGAGCCGACGGGGACCTCCGTCAGGTTGTTGTCGTCCAGCCAGAGGTGGCGCAGCTGCTGAAGGCCTTCGAAGCTGTTGTCGGGAACGGCCGTGATGTGGTTGGCGTCCAGACGGCTGCGGGGGAAGGGAAGGCAAACGCGTTAAAAAAAAAAAAAAAAGATTGACTGAAGTGGATCTTGGATGAACTGAACGAGTTGGGTTTTGTTTTTGTTATTTTTTTGAGCGCGTAATCTGATAAAACAATAAAGTCAAGTGATAAAGCACTCCTTTAACATCTGCTCTTACAAGGAACTGAAGTATTATAGTTGGAAAAGCACCAGAATAAGAAGCTCAAGCTTCAAGCTCAGCAGGGCAAGAAAGTTCTCCTCCACGAGATTAATTGGGAATTTTTAATCGCCGCCCACGTCTGGTATTATTTCAGCACATGTATGATAAAACAAGAACACGATGTCAACGAGCCCATCTGAAAAAGACAGAGATATCAAGATGCCTCTTGCTGACACAGCTGTTCTCTGACCTCAAATTAACCGACTCACGGTCGACCTGAGAGTTGTTCTCGGTGTTTATCTGGCTGCCATGGCAACGGCACTATATTAACTAGATGTGTTCCAAACTTGGGAAAACTTGCGCTGCCTGACGGTAAAACTGAATCTGCGTTTTAACCCCCCCGACCCCTCGAAAAAACCTGCTACATATTCACAGATCATCAACTGGAAATATTCCGCAAAAAAACAACAAAAAAAAAAACGATCTTTTCCACCAGTCCAGAAGCTCTTCCTCCTGCTAACCTCCTGCAGCAAGCGTCTCACCCTCCCTCAAAATTCCTCAAGTGTCTGAGCAGAAAGGAAAAACAATCTTGATTGACATTTTAGGTCTCTAAGGTTTTGCACAAAGCGACGTCGGGCCCTGCCAAAGCACATTACCTCAGCAACAGATCTTAATACCCCTCGGAGAAAATACATCTGGTAAACAGGAACGGAGGAGGGCGAGAGACCAAATGAGGAAATGTTTTTGTTAATATTACCTAAATCACTCCAAAGTGCAGGAGAATGAAGTGGTTTAGTCATATAGCTGTAGTTGTGTGTGTGTGTGTGTGTGTGTGTGTGTGTGTGTGTGCGTGTGTGCAGCGTGTCTTACAGAGACTGAAGAGAATGAAGATTCTTCAGGGCTGCACTGGGAACTGTCTTCAGCTGATTATTCTGGAGCATCCTGTGTATAAAAAGGCAAAGTGACGACGTCAACACACCTCACGACACCAAAAAAAAGAAAAAAAAAAAAAAGGAGACCCAGACTGCAAATCCATGAGAAGAAATAAGACTCAACTCAAAGCTCCAAAACTTATATCATTTGAAACCAAATAATAAATAATAATAATAATAATAATGAATCTATGTTGACAAAACCCTCCAAACCTGAAAGCAAACATTTAAAGGAGTCAGCGGCTGTGACCAGCCAATACATTTGTTTTTAGAGCTGTAATCTTACCTGTAGATCAACAGGACTTTGGCCTGAGGCATAATCTGTGTGTGTGTGTGAGTGGGGTGGGGTGGGGGTGCCATCACACCAGGGTGTGTTGCCTGATGTGACTTATGCTGAACGAATGATTGCACAGAGAATGCATTGAGCGGCGCGTCTGGACCGCAGATACAGTTCAGACAGGATGTAAAGGGCATTTTCTCCTGTAGGAGGCCGAAGGGGATGTGGATTCTATACGGGCTTTGTGTTTAAAGGTGGCAGAGAGAGCGCAGACACAGCTCCCTCTGTTTGTGTGCGTGTGTGTGTGTGTTCGCCGCAGACGGCAGAACCAGCAGGCGAGATGCTTACAGGACTTTGAGCTGGTGGAGTCCAGACAGGGCCTCGGGATGGATACTTGAAAGGTCATTTCCCGCGAGCCGCCTGCGTCAGGAGAAGAAAGAAATAATAATTTACCTTTTCCGAGGAGGTGGTGGTGGTGGGTGGGGTCGGCGTCGAGCGTGGGCACGGCGCTGCGTGATTCCCGTCGCCGTGTGTGTGTGTGTGTGTGTGTGTGTGTGTGTGTGTGTTTATTTTTTGTTTTGTTTTTTATGCAACGCAGCAGCATTGAGTACACCTAGCGCCTGGAGGCAGATAAGGTTCCGGCTCCGAGGCTCAACTCAGGGGGGCCCGGAGTGTCGAAGACACGGATACGCGCCACGGCCTGTTGTCACATCATCAGTCAGCCACAGGAGATTAGAAGCGTTCCCGGGTATCCAGCGCTGCGATCCCGCTCGGTGCGCCCTATCACCGCGGCGCAACACTCTCCTTAGACAGCGTGAAAAACTAATTCCCCCCTCCGGGGCCAATTCGGGCTGCGCCATGGTGTAACGTGCAGAACTGCGCAGCTGTTTCAGTCCCTAAACAAATTACTGGAGCTTGCGAAGGGTGGGGGGGGGGACGCCTCCCTTTCCTGGCCGGGACAGGAAGTGCATAGGAAATAGGGGTGTAAATAAGCACGGGACAGGCTGGCCTGGGAGATTTTAGCTCAAGTATGCTATCTGGGTTGGGAGATTAGCAACAGATTTATCACACTGCAATGTGAGTCAAGCCAGACTGGATTCCGTGCAAGCAGGGCAGCTGGGTGCGAGCCTGAGAATCAAGGCTGCCTCTGTGCTGGGAAACCGCAAGGCCTTCACGGAGGGCGCCGCTCAGCTCGCGCCCGTCTTCACCGTCCCCAGGATTTGCGGAAGAAGCAGAGTTTCTATTTTCATGACAGCAAAGGCAGGTAATAAAAGCAGAGGACGCAGTTCAGCCCTTCCTCTGCCCTCCACACGACGGAGGAAAAGGCCAACGCCACACCAAGCCTCTGTTCACTTTGACTGATTCTCATCGTTTCTACAGGAAGTTCAACACGCGACCACTTTTTGTTTTCACAATAATGAAAACACTACTTTTGGCACATACAAAAATAGTGTTTTGAATGTGCCACTGTCTTCTTTTCCTTGTTCGGATCGGCTGCCAGGAGGGAGGTCATCTGACTCAGTCAGGACTATAAAAATTCCTAGTAATTTCATTTTGGGCATTTTTTCAGAACTGGATGTGAGTCACTTGTCAAGCAGGTAAGCTAACACGTGGCAGTCTCTTTAGCAACTTAACTTCACTGACACTTCACTAACACTTGACAGAAAAGATTACAGGTCACCTGTATCGTTTATCCACTTTTAATTCAATTTCAAAAGCAGCAAGTGTTGCATTATTGTATGTTCTATTATTTTTACAACGAACATGCTGATAATTTCAATCCTAAAATTTTAAGTTTTTTTTATTTTATTTTTTTAAATACCTATTAAGTGGACAAATTAACCAAAGAATAATATTTCTCCCCATAATGCTTTACCATATACTACTCTGTCACTTCTATGACAATGTTGACTCAGGCGAAGTTTCCTCATGGACTCAAATCCATTTTGAGTTCACTGGGGGAAAAAAAAATAAATGCACCCAATGAAGATCTACAGAGGCCAAGGGTTATCATTATCATAATTACTATTATTATCATTATTTCACACATTTTCAAACCCCATGCATCCTGTCAGCAGAGTTCTGAGCCCTTCCAGTAGACCTTCGGCAGACGATGAGTGAGCGATGCGACCACTTCGATAAGAGTAACCTTCCTGGCAAGGTGCACGACTCTAACCCTTCCTTCAGTCCCGGCACAAGCTGCAAACCATCACACACACACACACACGCACACACACACACGGCTTGTCAAATCACTCAGCTCTCCCTCAGTTTTCACAACATAACGACCTTCCCCTCCCCTCACGTCTCTCTCAGCAAATTGAGGACATGTCCCCCCAGGCGTCCACACGGACAGAAGAATGTGCTGAACCTCGCCGAGGAAAGGCTAAATCCTCTCCTTGTGCTCCACCACTCCCACATGTCTACCTTCATCAACAGCAAATAACAAACTCACAAAGAGCCCCGCGGGGCTCGCCGGCACAAAAAGGGGCTTCAAACCTGATGTGCAAAGCTCCGCCGCCAAAACTGTGTTTCTTTAACAATGCAGGCAGAACCCAAACAAACGCCTCTCCTCCACAACATGCTCCCGCACGCACAACACACACCTTATTTCTTTTTTTTTCTTTTTTCCCCTTCCCGCCGCAAACCGCTGCTGGTGCAGGAGCCTGTGATAATGAGCCAGCAGCTTTAATTCTCTTCATATTGGCTGTGAAATTGATCACATGTACGATAACAAGAAAAGCTGAGCGGGTACCAAGTCGGGGGGTGGGTGGGTGGGGGGCGGTGGGGGGGGTTCTGTATCAACAGCGGCACGGCCCTTGACGCGGGTTATAATTGATTTATTCATTGTAGCATGAGGAGCCTTTTGCCATTCTGCACTGTTATGTATAAAACCCACTTGACCTCAGAATGAAAACGTGAAGGAGTTGTTGGGGAAAATACTTAGAAACGCAGGAGCTTTGTCCTTTGTAACTCTCTAACTGTGCAATAACATTCAGAAGCAACAAAAAAAGGTGAATACTTGACTGTGTTTAATAATTGCAGTCTTAACTTTACAGATCCCCACATGGCTGTGCGCTTTACACACTTCATAAGCTGCATTTCCATTACCCCTAGACACTGCCGCAGTCAAATGTCGCAGTAAAAAACTGGTAACGGAAAGACGTAAACTTCGAAAGACTTCTCAAAAATGGCTAAAAGGTTTTTACACTCTCAAGAGGTGTTTGTTCAGACGCGTCGATATAGAGGTATATATCGCAAAAGTGTCATGGAAATACTTTTTTTCCCGCATTTTACGCGTCACCGGACGTGACGTACGGGGTCACGTGACCACTTTGCTTCAAGTGAAAATGCTGCGTTATGTTTGGACGGAGGAGGGGACGGAATATTTTTTACAAGTAATCAAAGAGAAAAATATTACAATCATTCTTGACAGCAAAAAAAAAAAAGCAAGCAAACGAAAGTAAACTCAATTCTCGTAAATCGAAAGGGACGAGATTTTACGAGAATTACGGCTTATGGCTTTCACACCATTCAATGGGGACACTTGCAAATCGCAATTGTACTTTGTCAAAATTTCAAAAGTATTTATTTTATTTTGGGAAAAACTGTGATGGGAACGCAGCTATAGATATTCATTCTTGTCCAGGGGCATCAGGCTTTCCGCATGTTTGGGAGGCGACAAAAACAAAAACAAGGCGATGGCTGGGTGTGATGCCCCTGTGCCTGGATCAGTTCCCTTTGTGACATCACAAAGGGGGCGCCTGTCGAGAACTGATTATTTAGGCGCACACACCTTTAAGTGGGCAAAAGGACGAGCTTTTCCTTTTTATGGGGGGTTCACTGCCTCACTGACTCATCATCATTACTACTATTATTATTTTTTGGAGAAACATGGGTCAGCTGAATTTAGATTATATGAAATCTTGAAAGTTTTTTTTTTTTTCGTTTCAAATACGGTGATAAGAGAACAAAGAAGAAGAAAAAAAAATCACTGCAGCTTTTTTCACTTTGAAAACTACAGATGACTAACAAACTGTTTAACTTCAACAAACATGCGACAAATTAAACTGCTCCGGGCGCATAAAAGAAAGCAAAAATGTGACATGAAAGCAAGTTAAACGGCTGACCCTGGTGCCACGTCTCTACTTCATCACAGATATGTGTCATGGGATATTATTCAGGCACTAAGCACACTTGGACTAAGACAGAGTACCTGTCATATTTGCAGTTTGGAGTGCCGCCCCGGGCGAGAGAGGAAGAAAGCAAGCAGAGGGCATTGCGTGACTACAGAGAAGGGAATATTCCTCCTTTGTTTCCGCTCCCGTCTTGTGTGAGGATGACCCAACTTTTTTTCTCCTTTTTTTCTTTTCTTTCTTTTTTTTTTTTTTTTTTTACACCCGCTCTCCTTGAGCTCTACCTCCGTCAACTCTTTCTCTCGCCGTGTCAGCCCTCGGGGCTCACAATCTGGTTCGCCGACACTACTGCTACCTCAGAGATGTCTGAAGATTCTCTGTCATGCAAAGTTCACAGCAAAGAAAAAAAAAAGAAAAAAGAAAAAAGAAAAAGCCGTCGGACAACTTTCCCCGAAAAATGAGTTGAGGAAAATCATCCGAAATGAACTGGGGGTGCGAGTCAGTGGAAAAACATCAATTTCAGAGCAGCCGTAATCAGCGCCGAGACCGAACTGTTTGCTTTTTTGGTGGATTGTTGCCATGAAACACAGTGTTTTGCCGTCTTCCTTCCTGCGAGGCATTCCTCCGCAAAATGCGATGAAATGTAAATTGCCTTTTGACGGAGCCGAGTGGAGCGCCTATGGAAAAGAGGAGGGTGGAAGCCCAGCTGCTGTAGGACGCACGGGAGGACTTTGGCACAAAAAAAATGTAAAAAAAAAAAAAAAAAAAAAAAAGGAAACTGGAAAGCAAAAGAAAACATGGCGAGCTAAAGGCCAAGTGGATCAGGAAGACGCGTTCGCTCGGTGGTCATTCTGTTTTGTCAGGGCTGAGTGTTACCTGATATCAGGTAGACAGATTTTATCTCCGACTCTCAGCAGTGCCAAGCCAGACGGCAGACTATTTAAAGAGCGAAGAAATAACAAACACCCACTAAGATTAGATGCACGCCTCTCAACAAAGCCCCAGCAGCGTGGATGTGCCACTGCCACCATGATAATCCCTTAAAGGCAAAAATCCACACAGGATGTCACATGACCGGCTTGAATACGCGCCGTCTCACCTCGCCTATTTAATTGGGCTTTTCTGCGCTGTTTATCGCCGGGCTCGTTCAATTCCTGGGCGATGACTGATGTGTAACCTCACGTAATGCCGCCAATTATCTTCCTTCAGCTGAGAGGAAGGGCATCGGCGTGCGCTTTGCAATACAAACTCAGACATCCAGGTGGTTATCTGCCAGCAAAGTCAACACGCCATTAGGCAGGAGAAAGAGAGCGGAGGGAGGGGTGGGTGGGGGGGTTTGTACTCACAGCTCCTCGAGATAGGGGAAGTTCTTGAACACATCGGCCGGAAGCTCGGTGATGTTATTCATGCTCAGGTCACTGTGGAAGGAAAACATCGGTTAGGTGGGAGAAGGTGGAGAAGAAGAAAGACAAAAAAAAAAAGAAAAAAAAGCTGCTGATGGAATCGACATTTCATTCAGGCTCTTGATAGCATGACTTCACGCTTCTAACATTTCATAGACATGCAAACTTATTGGCAGGCTTCCAACAACGGGTCTCTTTTGTCCATTTTCAAGGAGTACGTAATGTTTTGCTTGTCCTCAGTCAAAATAATTACTTGAAATTGATTGAATAAGGTTTCATTTAAAAGCAAAAAAGGAGGCAACTCTGTCCCGCACGCACATATATTAGTCATACTGTGGTAGTTTAAACTACAGGGAGTCCCAAACAAATCATCTGACTGACTCACTCCCGCTACCGCTAGTGAGCAAACTAAAAAGAAAAGGCCAGGCTTGAGGTCACTATTGTGCGACTGTTGCTCCGACTGCAATTGTGTAAACACGGCGAGTTCATGGTTGGATGTGGGAAAAGCAACAGCAAACAGCTCCATTAGCTAAACAAACCAATCAGCAGAATTGTTTGATCATCAAATCAGTAGCTTTAGCAGAGCCAACCCGTGTGCACTGGGAGTGGGTGGAGCTGGAGTGCGCACGTGGGATGACTACAACTCCATAAACGCAAAAAGTGTCTTCAGTCCGTGGCTCAAAAACCCAACTCACCTCGGCAAGTGACTCTGACGTATAAACTGGAATCCATAAAAAGAACCGTTCATAAGTTATTACCAGCTGAGACCCGACTGCCTTATTGTTTGCTTGCTGGCGCGCAGCCGAGATAATCACCTTATAATGCTGGCGACAGGGAAAATGGCAGCCGATCACATTTCCTTTCATCTCTTTGGAGAACGAAAAGTTTGGCATGCACGTTATGTATACTGAGAGAAAACAGCCGAAACCAGTCCTCGCTCAATTATCATCCGTCACTGAGAATTTTCCAAGTCATAAATTGTGGCAATTAATTCAAGCGTAAACAGCATTACAATTATTTGTTATCTTTTGCGATCTTCAGATTTCGAGGACAAAACATGCGTCGGAACATCGTCCGTTGCGCTGAGCCGGGTGGCTCTTCACCTCGGTGGCTGTTTAAGGCACGACTCCTTAATTATTTCCCCTTTTTATTTATGCTGTGCATGCCATGCGCTGTGGATTTTAAACACTGAGGTTTCCGAGTTTAACTCAAGCCGCTTACGGTGGCATAAATGACTGGGGTAGATTTTTCTTGGGTCTCTCTCTACTGTGCCTGCGCGACTACCAGCCATATGAAAAAAAAAGCCCTGAAAAGCCCTTCTCTTTAGCCCCAGGGATCTCCGTTTTTCTGTTGTTTTTTTTCACACCAACTTCAGGCATGTAGCGGCATGAAAAATATGCACGCAGGAGTCAATTTCCTTTCTCAGCCCAGCCAAAAATCTGAATTTGTGTTCTTTTTTTTTTTTACCCTCATCCCGATGATTGCTGAGACGTATACGCTTGTCGGACATTCAGCGCGCTGCTGGACGGGGCGACTTGAACAAGCCATTTTCCCGCGAGCGTAAAATCCAAGAGGCTGACTGTGCAGGGCGAGAGACAAAGGCAGGCGCTCTACTTGGGAGGCACGGAGAGCCTAATCTGGATGAGGCATCCACTGGGTGCTTCGTGGGGAAACAACTCACTCAACAACATGTGGAGAAGGACGCACAATCTAGGGGGTGGTGGGGGGGAGGGGTGACAGGAGGGGGTCGGAAGGGGGGTGGGGGGGATCCACGATTGAGAAAAATGAAGCGTCGTCCCTCCTCTTTCTTCCTCCAACTGGCCATCTTGAATTTCACTGCCAGATCTCTGCAAGACCCCCGTGTGTGGGCCCCTGAATCTAACAGGGATCATGTTGCTTTTCCTCTGCAGTCCCAATGACACACACACACACACACACACACACACACACACACACACACACACACACACACACACACACACACACACACACAGGCCTTAAAAGGTGGGCCCTGACAGAAGCCTCGTCATCCCGGTGACCTGTGTCCCGTCTCCACTTACCAGGTTATCCAATTACCAGGCAGACTGTGGAGACGCACTGGAGCTTCCATCCACGTCAACCGACGCCTTCGCCCTCGTCCGCCCAACTACAAAGACACTTCTGCTGCGTTGTCATACATGGCCAGTGCACCCCTAACCACATTTCGTTGACTGGTTTTAAACGCCGTGCAGGTCCGGGGAGTTCAGGAGGGCCTGGATGACTTTATCACACTTCCTCCCCTCCCTCTTTTCCTCCCCTCCCTCCCTCCCTCATTCCCTCTGCGTGTGTGTGTGTGTGTGTGTGTGTGTGTGTGGCTGCTTAACTCATCAACGTTCTAACTGGTCCATGCTTTGACAGATTGAAGAGGACACTAAAAATGCAGCTGTGATAAATGGTGACAAGCCCCGACGCTTCCACAAACAGGTTTCAGCAAATTTCTATCCCATGTGCCGTCAGGGCACGGAGAGAGTTGACAGAGGCAGCAGGTACTTCCAGGTACTAGGGACGTGTTGAAACTTTATTCAGAAATTGTCCCTTTTACACAGAAAGAACTATGATGATTATTTACATCAGGTTTTAAACCATCGCACCCTGATAAGAAACTGACCAACCAATCCTGCCGGCCAACGTTGGGTGCGTTTGGCCATCCACGGTGAGGATCGGCCCTGTCCTGAAGCAGTGCACCATGGATTGCCATGGCAACTGTGCTGGAGTTGTGGCTGCAGCTGAGCTGGACGCTGTTACCATGGCTGGTGCAAGGTTGCCAGATATATACCGGATATTTTTATTTATTTATTTATTTATTTATCAACAGGATTTTTTTTTTTTTTTTTTTTTTTTTTCTTAAAGGACCTAACGTGTGCACGATACCAAAGTTCCGTCTTCTACTTATCTTGGCTACAAACTAGGCTCCAGATGCATGCGGCCACCCGATTACATTCGCTGGATGGATGTCAGCATGATGTACTGACTGCAGTGCCGCCTTCACAGATGCGAGCGCAATGCGAGGCCAACTAAGTGTCAAATTCAATTGCGTTCTGATCTAAAACAACTTGTTGACACTTTGCGTGAACATTTGTCGGTGCCATCTCGTATAACTCATCATTGTGACAGACTACATTTGAGTACCAGGCGTAAATAGGGTGTATGTTACACTCCGGTATGCCACTTCTCTGGGCTGAAAGGCCAGCGCAGCTTTTTGAGGAACTCAATCTCTTGTCTCATGCTCCTCTAGCAAAAGAGTTGCACAAGATGGGCTGCTAGGCAGATGATGATGATGATGATGATGATGATGATGATGATGATGATGATGATGATGATCAACAAGATGGCAAAACAGCAGCAGGCTCCAATCCTGATCCATTCCAAAAGCAAGTAGGTGCTGCATCTGAATCCAACTTGGCAAGCTGGCGATGTGATGTGAAATCAGTCAACAAATCACAGGGCCTCCAGCCTTGAGCGCATGCACAACTTGCGCAGATGGAAAATTTTTAAGCTCGTGCCGCAAAAAACATCTCCAGGCAAACAAGTCCTGCAAACTCATCTTTTCAAAAGGCAGAGCAGCGCGAATGATGAATCCGCTCCTAAATTGGAGAACGCTGGCGAAGCAAAATTAGCAAAGTACCTGCCAATAAATTGCACAGACTGAGAGGGAGAGCCACTCGCATTTTGGAAAACATGCAGACTAAACCTTTCCACGACTCCGTAGTCTGCCAGTAAGCATCAGTGCATTCCTGTGAGAAGGTCCCCCTCAAAGAGGCTTTATAGCACAAATGGAAATATTGCTACTGGCTAAGTCATTTACCCAGACTGAAACAGTGAATTTTTGGATTTAAAATAAGGTCAAAATTTACACCAGGTTTTCTTTCAAGCCAAGATGGTGTTTAACACTACTTGCATAAGGAATTATATTAAAAGGCCTATATTGTTAAGGGGGGAAAAATAAAAATCTTCTTACCCAAATCTTTTGCCTGGCTCCACTTTTCAGAGATAGTGCTAAAACACTTTTGGTTTGGCACTTTGTGATGTCATAAAAGGCAATGATGCAGATCAAAAGTTAACACAAATACCCTGGCACTAGTTCCACCTGCTAAGCACCAACCTTGTTACTGTCTCCTTATCTACATGTGAAACCAAACAAAGCCCAATTTTGCAGGTTTTGCAATTTTGCAGACGGCTATAAATGAACAAGAGGTTTAAGTGCGCGGGTTCCTGGTGAAACTGGATTATTATTTTAGCAAGGCTGTTCGACGACCTTGAAAGAGATTTAATATGGGACCTGCTGCCAAAAGTTTGACTAGAAAATTCCATTTTCAGACCACCGTTTTGCTGCAGTGCAGTAGCTCTTGGAAGTCTTCTCAAGACACCATTATTCACCTCTGTTTAGAGATGAGCCGTCTGATATATTGAGCGTAGTGTGTGTAGACAGTGTCACAGTGAACTAACAAGTGTGCTGAACTGCATTTATTCACCAAAATGTCTCCAGATGACCGGACGCAGCACTTGTGTTCTGCATTGCCGAGAGGAATTGTGTAGGATTAAAACCTGTGAAAACCTGCAATCATAAACAGGTCGAGGCTGCGTGAGGGCGACGGGATGAAATGCACCGTTTTGTAATGGAGCTTTTACATTCACGTGTGCTGACTTGGTTCGGCTCAGCTTAGTCTGAAGGGCGTTTTAGCCGATGAATGCAGCAATTAAAATCTCCACCCTCGAAATAATTGAAGAAGATGCTCCACCGAGTGGAACACGTGTGCTCGCAATGCAGTGTTTGGCGTGCGAGGTGTCGCGTCATATTTTTTTCACGTCAGGTCATTTTGAAGGAGTGGCAAAACGGGGCAAATTAAGGTTTCGCTCGCTGCCAATGGAAAAAATAAAGACACAGAAAAGAAGAAAGACGTTTCCAGCTAAATGAGGTCGGGTGACAGGGCACAAAGTAAAAAGTGGGACGATCACATCCAAATCTGCAAATGTTTGGATAACGATAACTAAACAAGGAATGAAGTCGTCTTTCTCTCGCGTTGTGTGCGCAAACAAACATCACGCCCCTGTTTGAGAAGGTTGGCCAGACACCACCACAACTGCTTGGAGGCAGAATGGGCACACACTGGCACTACTTCGAGGACGGCCTGTCTAGCGTGTAGCATTGAAAACAACTCAACGCTTTTAAAAAAACAAACAAACTGTAAATGGTGAAAGACATGGCTGGCTGCAGCATGCTCTGACCTGCCAAGAGGCAAACTGCTTCAACGGTTGATAGATAAACCATTTAACCAGAAGACAGAGTCAGGGGCTAGCGCTAGGGAAGAGCTAATTAAGATTCTCCAATCAACAAGTCCTTCCTTTAGAGAGTGGAGACCACTGACTGGATCCTTTCACCTCTGCTGACCAAGAACAAAAGTATCATTCAGTTATAAATGGAGACGGGCAAACTCCTCCAGCGGACTGCGAGACCTCTGAGGCCGCCCCTACAGCCCCACAAGTCTTAACCGAGCAAAATAGACCTAATTTAGACGTGAGCGACCTCTTCCTGTTTCTACAAATGCACTAAAGATCCTCCCCACACCATTTTTTTTTAAAGAAAATCTGTGCAGAAACTGAGAGGCAGGTGAACCAAATACCTTTGACATGGGTGCATGTTTTGTGACGAGCTGTGGGGCCCTTAACTTTTGCTTTTTTTTTTGGCAGAGTTGATTCCATTACGGGTGTCAAAACAAAATCCCCCGCGGCTTTGCAGGTTAGGGCCCTGCCCCAGTGTTTTTATGTAATTGCGCGCAAAATGTCTAATTCTTTATAGCTGTTGCTAAAAGTGTAGGTAATAATCAACCGTTGACAGATAAAGAAACAAAAGATTTGTCACAGTCAAAAGAATTTCCCCGACCTTTGAGCATTGTAACATCTTGAAAACACTCCCTTGACACCGTCTCTGTCTGGTCTCCAATGCGTTCAGATGTGTACAATTTGGCAGTTAGCACCATTGATACTTTCTTTAAATAACAGTATGTTTTTTTTGTTTTTTTTTTGGAGGAAAGGAAAACTATTACAAAGTTGCACAAGTTCTCCTTGGGGGTGGTTGGGACGAAATATTTGTATGGTAGTTTTCTTTCTTTCTCGACCCCCCCGTTACACATCAGAAGACCATTGTGAGCACGTTAGCCCCGAGAGAAGCCCTTTGCAGCTGCAATGTGTCTCACTAATCCATCGTGATCCCTAACCCCAGTTCTCCACATACAAAAGACGGAGGGAGTGGGAGAGGACAACTTAAGTTCAAGAGACCAAGAGAACAATTGGGAGAAGGACAGGGAGAGGGACAAACAACCTTTCACATACTTTTCAGAGATTGGGGGGGATACACTGGGAAGTTTAGTGCTGAAAACTGTTCAGGGAAAATCTAGAAAAGAAAGCTTAAGACACTTTTGCAACACAAGACAGAATATATATGTGTATATAAGTGTGGCCGGCAAAGACAACAGCATATGTATGCTTTTAAGCACAGAGAGCTTCAGCTGTAAACAAAAAGGCCTCTCGTTACAAGTCCTGACAGCATGGTATATAAAAGTGCTCCCTTGCGTTACCCAACACTTTCTTAATAAAGGTAATTTCGAGGGGCAAAGTATTTGTTTTACTGTAGCTAGACTAGGGCAGCTGTTATTAAGAGCTCAAAAAAAAAGCAGTGCTAAGGTTTCCACAAACAAGAGCCTTTACACTTTCAGGCAATATGAGAGCAGACACGAGTTATTTTCCAAATCAAATAACACCGTCTAAATACACAGGTGCCTGTAATTTTGAAAAATTGTCTTCTCTTTTCATTGTGAGCTGTAATTACAAAAAAGCCATGACACATTCATTTTTTTCAATGCCGTTGCTGAAGTGGTTACTTTAGCTTATGATTAACCCAGGGCTTGTGAAACAAACTGAGGAGTTTCTTCATCAGGCAATCATCAACTGTACCTGCACCACTTCACTTCAAGCTTTAACCAGTTGGATTACTAATGGCCCGTGCTTGAGCCCAGATCATGTTTGTAATACACACGCACACAGCACTGGAAAACAAAAATCATAGCACAGCTATAATCTATTCTGCCCTGATCTGTGACCCCCATCACCAGTGTGCAGTCTCATTCAGTCACATAGCATTTTCAACAAAAACAAACACGGTGGCATCTAAACACCTTCTTTCAACCTGTTATCCAACAGGAAATTATATCATCAAATAGGTCATAGACCAATTTGATGCAATATGGTTAAAAAAATAATAATAATAATAATAATAATAATAATAATGATAATAATGATGATAATAATAATAATAATAATAATAATAATAATAATAATAATAATAAGCCAAAGTTTATCAAAGTTTACCATGTATGATGTTTGTTGTTGTTTCTGAGAGGAAGTCAAGTCCAGTTCATACAGGATGACCCATTCCAGAGTTTCGTCACTAATTCGAGACCAAAAAGTCTTGGATGGCACCAAAACAGAATGAGCTGAGTGGTGCCGAAGAGCAGGTACGAAATGAGAGGAACTAAGGGTCGCAAACATGACCATTATGGGCAATGGCTGATTAAATAAAGGGTCTGCAAGTAAAGTTGTGCGTTTTTACCAACTGTTCAAATAATTAGCTTGGACATTACATGAATTGATAATCATCCACAGCTTTGCACCCCGAGAAAAAGACCCAAAATTGCTCGAGCGAGCGTGCAACTTTTTTGGCCGCCAAAGCAAACTTGGTGACAAGTCTGACATCTCAACTCCGCAGAGAGCCTGGGATTTATGGCATAATAAATAATAATGACTAGAAGCCCAAACTGGCGGACAGCAGAGACTCTCTCCGCCGCAACGTCTTCATGAGGTAACTTTTGAGCCACATGTTGTGGAAACTTCCTCCCCGTTGATGTTAAACCGCCAACATTCTCCAGCGGTGTAAACACAACAAACCTTCCCCCGGCACCCGGGGCCTCTTGCTGAGGGGCCACGGTCATACCTTGCCGGGGAGCCTACTTTACCGTGAACCGGGAGGAGTGCGATGGGGGGGGGGCGGCGGCGAATACTCACAGGTAGTAGGTGAAAGCGCTGAGCCCGCTCGGGACGGCGGTCAGCCCTCTCCCGGAGCAGTCGGCACCTCCATCTTCATCGCAGCTGCATGAGGGCGAGCAGACGGCCGTGGTCTGCCCTTGACCGGTGGCACCGGGCCGGAGAAAACACCACAAACACAGCCAAAGCAAGTCCACACGCATTGTTCCTCCTCCTCCTCCTCCTGCTCCTCCTCGTCGGTTTCAGGTGAAAGCGGGTTCGGAGTAAAGGAGGGCCGCCGGCGGCGTTGAATCTGCGGTTAAATCGGCTCCGGACGTCGACTTGTCGTGTGGTCGGTCGGTCGGTGGCGGTGCTGGTGCTGCTGCTGCTGCTGCTGCTGCTGGTGGCGGCGGCGGTGGTGGAGGCGGCATGAAGAGATAAAGCCTAACCGACGCTTTCCCCCCTCCACCAAAAAAACACCAAACATCCGAGTAGTCGGCAAAGACAGCCGAAAACTACCCACCCGGGCGAAAACCTCACACTAAAGGGCAGGCATCGGCTTCGAACACGGGCGGTTTACGTTGTTGTGAAACATTTCCCAGCCCCTCGGTGCGTCGTATCACAGCACGAAAATAAAAGTAGCACGCCTGGCGACTGGAGCGGTATGCTACCTTGCGGCGTATTTCTTCTTCTCCTCCTCCTCCTTCTTCTTCTTCTTCTTCTTCTTCGTCTTCTTCTTCTTTCGTGCGCGCGTGTGCGCGTTGTCTAAATTAAATAACCGCACGATAGCGACCGCGGTGGACCGTGTTCGTAGCGCCTTGGCACGGTTCGAGAGCCAGAGTCTGAGGCGGAACACGGCGGGCAACGCGTTCGCCTCTGCGGTTTGTTTCCTAACAGGAGCTCACCGTCTGTGTGCAGCCATTCCTCACGTTCCCCTCCTCTCCGCTCCTGACATCGACAGCATGCTTGTAGCTCCGGCAGGCACCCTACCGGACAACCTGCAGCACTGGAGCCGGCCTGTGTGGAGTGGACCTCCAACCTGCACCACCACGTCACTGTCTGCCCAACACTGGGGCAACAATAATAATAATAATAATAATAATAATAATAATAATAATAATAATAATAATAATAATAATAATGAAATAAATATATACTCCATACATGGGGACCAGTATTGTACACAAAATAAGTGTACAGGCACTAATTTCCCACCGATTTTCTTGTATTTATGTATTTGTTTGTTTGTTATACAAGAACATATGCATCAATGTTTATTCAGCACAGGAGGTGGCAAACGTATCCACATAGTATGTATCCACTTAAGTAAAAGTACATATACTTCCATCCATGCATCCATTTTCAATACCCGCTTCTTCCTGCACTCAGGGTGACGGGGGTCAGCTGGAGCCTATCCCAGCTGTCATAGGGCGAAGGCAGGGTGACACCCTGGACAAGTCACCAGTTCATCGCAGAGACAAACAACCATTTGCACTCACTCACACACACACACACACACACACACACACACACACACACACACACACACACACACACACACACACACCTTCGGTCACTTCAGAGTTCCCAATTCACCTCACATGATTGTTTTTGGACTGTGGGAGGATATGTATATACCGATTTAATTCCCTTACCCAAGAAAAGTATAGGAAGTGCAGGTTACATGTACTGAAGTAAAAAGTAAAAATAAGTAATTTTTTGCAGTTAATAAAACAATACATTTGTTGTTAAGCCAAGGCCCTCCAAAATAATCTCCCTCTAAAATATGATTCAGTTTTATATATAACTTCACAATAGCATGGTTAACATAGCTCCACTTCAAGCAACAGCAACTATAATATAAAAACTGAATTACTTTTAACAGGAGTTAAATCTTTTAAGGGCAACACCGCGCTGCCGCCTCACAGTCTGCATGGGTTCTCTCTGGGTACTCTGGCTTCGACCCACAAACCAAAAACATGCATGTGAGGTGAATTGGGAACTCCAAATACACTGTAGGTGTGTGTGTGTGTGTGTGTGTGTGTGTGTGTGTGTGTGTGTGTGTGTGTGTGTGTGTGTGTGTGTGTGTGTGAGTGCAAATAGTTGTCTGTCTTTGTTTGTTTCTCTATGTGGCTCTGCGATGAACTGGTAACAGGGTGTAACCCTGCCTTCGCCCTACGACAGCTGGTGCAGACTCCAGCAGACCTCCATGACCCTGAGTGCAGGGAGAAGCAGGGATTGAAAATGGATGGATGAACACTTTTAAACACAAAAGTAACAAGCATGTTTTCCCAATGTAAGGAGTAGAAAGTTTGGATGTTTGTGTACAAGTGTAGGGAGTAAAAGTAAAAAAAGGTAAAATACAGATACCTAAAAAAAAAAAAACATACTTATGTAATGTAATAAAGTATTTGTACTTGTTACTTCTCACCTCTGCTAAGCATCCACTTGCAAACATGATGTGGTAAACACTAATGATATGAATAAAATATTCCATCTGATGAACAAAATATCTTATCTCTAAATTGACAAACCACATGGTAAGTTTCCAAAATCTAATCTGTTTCGAAAATATTTGTATAGAGGAGGGGCCTACCCATAAAGGCTTGAAAGCTGGTTGAACAACCCTCTGTCTGTCACACTTAAAGCAGACCAATCAGGATATCTGACAGTTAGATTAACAAGATAGTGAGAATCGAAGGCGTCCAATTGGCTCAGGCACAACACCACATGTTCCAATGCAGTGGACAACTGTGTTTAAGGCAATACTGTGTTGTTTATCTAATTTTATGAAGATAGTTTCAAAATATTTTTTATCATTCAACAACTTGGGGGACAATTCTTTAAAAAACAAAAATGTCTTCATTTACTATGAATAAAATATTGGAAGGTGTTTTTCTGTTGGTCTGTCTGTCTTGGGGTTTTGCAAATTGCAGAACTCAGTACCTGTGTTGTGACTGTGTGAACATAACCACTGTGCTGGCTTTCAGAGACAGCACCTCCCTCCAGTTCATTCATGTCGCCCTTCAGTAAGCTAATCCTCTGAGGAAACTACATTGGAAACATTTGTGAGGTGAAATAACAAACCCCTCATGAAGCCATTCGGTATTTCACTCACTCCAATGAGTCATTCATTTGAATGAATCACTTGTGAACCAACTCAGCAGTTGGTTAATTAATTTAAAAACAAATACACATCGGCCCAACAATACAACGTGTGTGAGGCTAACATCTGTCAGGACAAGTGTTGTGTCACACGACACTAGCAAGTCAATGGATCATCTGGAGAAGTTTCATATAAAGACTGAACTTAGTCACAGAGTAGATCTACTCTGCTTTTCAGGCCTGCTTGCGGACCTAAGCTGTCAAAACTAACTTAGAAGAAATCTAGAGGTTTTCTCTGGTCTTTGGGAGAATGTTGGTGTTGGTACCATAATATTTTAGCAGCACGGTGATGCAAAAGCTTGTTCACTCTAACTTTTTCTTTGGAAGCAGAAAGGCACTCTGAGGCCTGTGAGCTTTAATGCACGAGCACCTGTCCCTCACACTTCCTGTATCTGTGCCCATACTTCCCCTGCCCTCAACCATTTAATTCATTATTACCATGTCATAGCACATTTTTCTGAGATGTCTTAAATGGGCAGCGACATGCACATGTCGTTCGTGATCACAATCAACCTGACAGACTGCGATTGTGCAGAGGCTAAACTATGCAGATGGGCGTCCTTGTCAGACTTTTGGTTTTCTGCTTCTATCCATGGATTCTCTCTATATTTTTACAGTCCTTGCAAGTGAGTTTTAATATTATATTTTAAAAAATTGCTTCTGCCTTGCAACATGCATGCCAACAAGCGTGACCACCCGCTTACACATCAGCCGTTGGCAAATTCAACTTTTGACACCTCAAGGCATCTCTACCCATTGCACCATGGCTAACCAATGATGCGTTGGTGAAAGGGAAATCAACCAGGTAATCAACTAGGTGCAAGGGGTGTGGTGGCTATGTTCAGTATCCCTGCAGCCAGAGGCATAAGGCATACCTGCAGATGCCTGACACTAAAGACTGACACTAAGATAACACGTTCGCAGTTCGCACATCTGCGTTAATTACGACAAGTTAGTACATATGTGGTGAATACACATGCTGTTGTACTCTAGTTAAAAAATAATCCTGAATAAATAAATAAGCCACAGTTTAATTCGCCAGTACATAAATGCATGGCACTTTAGAAATATACACAGTTTAGACCAGTTCCCTGTCCAAGAGCGAACAATTCTCACAGGGAAAAAACATACGGACAGATCACCAGAAGAGAAAGGTGAGGCACAAGAATATGAATATAGAAAGTTCAACAACAAGACCCAGGGAAAAAGTTCAGCAGATTAAGGTTTGATACCAACAAGCATAAAGGGCACATCACCATCCATAGTAGTCTGACTTGCTGTTCTGCTTCATCTGCTTCAAAGACAGTAGTCACATTTCACGGTCTGGTATATCTTGACTCGTGAGTCCACTTACGTATAATGTTCATTTCAGCAACTCTAACTAACTACCCTGTCAGCAACCTCCCTGCATGAGAAAAGTCCATATTTTACCTCTGTGTCGCTTGCTCTGTATTTCATACATTGTGCCAAAACACACAGCTCTGGAAATCTGTCCCCCTTTTTCTTTAAGATTCATTGTGACCGACTACTCTACTGAAGTGCGGAACAAAAGAGAGGCTTAAAAATGGGAACAGCATGGAATTATAAATTGCCCAGAGAAACCAAACCCACTACAAATTTCTCAGTCACAGGTGAGTTGAGATACGAATGATCTGTTTAGGTTCCCTCACTCCTGAAGTTTATCATCCTGTCATGCACCTCTGTACTAAACACCAGGACAATGACTGTAATGTCACCGTACCGGTAACCGTACTGTACTGTCAAACCCATTTGGCAACTGGGAGGTCATGTTCAAAGTATTTGCATCAGGTTTAATCTGCCTTCCTTGTTATTATTAATGGTTGTGTTTGACTAGAACAAGAAAACTGATTTTTTTTTTTTTTATCAGTGTCTAATAACTTGATTGCATGAATGTGCTCTTTGAGGATCTACATAATGCCCCTAAATTTGTATTTAGTCTAACTGCTTAATTGCTTCGTCTGGGAGACAAACTGCAGCTTTGGACATATAATAGCAACATGAAATACTCACCCTTCTTTTTTCATTTTTTTTTTTCTTTAACTCATCTTGTCCTGAAGTTAAACAAAATTCATAACACAGTTGCGTAGAATGCAATAACTTTAATTTCCTGTGATTTTTGATGTGGCGGTGCTTCACCGTGCACGTATGAACTCACAGGAGTGCGGCATTTCCTTAAATACTCTCCTAACACAGGTGCGGGTGTCGCCAAATTCTTATGAAGGGAAACACTACCCCACAGTGGTTAGATTTTCTCAGTGCTCCAAACTACTTTTCCATTCACTCTCGTCGACCGTGAATCCCTCCACCAACCCCCTACAACCACACACCCACCCCACAGACTATCACACTGTACCGAGGCAGAGACTGTTTGAGCGCGTGGCCGCCAGTAAAGACAACATCTTGTGTTATTGCCTTTCATATGGCAGATTATTGCAGGCGATGTATTCAAATGTGACCTTAAAGTTTGATTTTCAAACAAATGTCGTTTCTGTCGTGGTTGGCGCGCGTCTGTCACTGTGAGGACGCCGGAATATGAAGCTGAGGAGAAAAATGATTTAATACTGATGTGATGATGATAATAATAATAATAATAATAATAATAATAATAATAATAATAATAATAATATATTTCATAGTAAAACTAGGGCCAATATGCAGTTTCTTGTTTTTTAAACATTGAGCAATATCTTTGTCGTTCTCCTCCATCGGATTTTTGTGAAAATCATACTGCATTTACGGTGCTTCATTTATTTGAGGTCTTTGCTCTTTCAATCAATTATAATGTATAATTTCAGAAGAAATCTGTTGTCCTGTGCACAACCAAGATACCCTGCCTGCGACTTGCCTATAGGAGGAATCTTTCCATTAACGGTCATACGAAACCAACCAAAAGCAGATGGGCTGCAGGTCTGAATGTTTCACAAAGTGCTGCAGACCTACTGGGTTATTTACCACATCACAACCATCTCTAGGGTCTACAGACAATGGTCCCAGAAAGAAATAAAATCCATTCAGCGGCAGTTGTGTGGAGGAAATTGCCTTGTTGATGTCAGGGGTCAGAGGTCAGAATGGGCAGACTGCTTGGCGACTATTGAAAAGGCAAATGAGCACTGGTTAAAACCAAGGTCTGCAGGATAGCATCTCTGAACACACAACCTCCAGCTCGGCGGCCAATTCATTAGGTACCTGGTACCAACAAGCTGATTTTAGTTCATATAAAATGTGTAAAAAGTTTTAACAATGTTGTTTGTGAGGCGGCAAAACACGTAAGCTGGACCTTTGTGTTGTTTGGTCAGCCGAGATCCACAGCGACAGGATGTTCGGAGGGACACGTCGGCAACTGTCACTCGCTGCCTCTCCCTGCCCAGGCTTTTCTTTGCTCTGATGCTTCAGAAGAAAGGCGAGCCCTAAAGGACAATTTGATGCTAGAAGGCTGGAACAGTTATTAGCAAGTGCGGGATAGAGTGACCCTGACGCCAGATGACGCTGTCTGTCTGTCCTCGGAGGGGTGTCAGCGGTCACAATGATCACCTTCTTCTAGAATGGCTCTGGGTGTCTGATGTTCCTCATTCCCCGGCTGTAATAAAGCGTCTTTTGTCTGATGCCCGGCGCTGACACAAAATAGGGAGCATCTGAGCCAAAAAGGATCGTAGCAACAGAGCCCGGCTGTGAAGTGAACTCATGAAAATAAAGTCTTCGTTGGCATCTAAAAGTGTAATGACGCATTTGTCATTTTGTCCAGGCTGTTCTATATAAATAACCTTGGGGACACTGCTGTGTGTTATTGAGTCTGTGAAAGCGGTGGTAAGGTGATGGGTGTGTGTGTGTGTGTGTGGAGGGGTGGGGTGGGGTGGGGGGGGCAGGGTGGCATTGAGGTCACACTCACTCGACGCAGGTCAAGTCCAAAGGTGCAGCTGCTGTTGCTCATCCTGTTCTCTCTTTACATCAGTT
This sequence comes from Nelusetta ayraudi, assembly GCF_046127955.1. NCBI lineage: Eukaryota > Metazoa > Chordata > Actinopteri > Tetraodontiformes > Monacanthidae > Nelusetta > Nelusetta ayraudi. Next base: position 7,556,564 of record NW_027466052.1, on the reverse strand, counting down.
CTTCTTCTTCTTCTTCTTCTTCTTCTTCTTCTTCTTCTTCTTCTTCTTATTTATTTATTTTTTTTTACAGTAAGTCGTGGCAATGAAACAGAAATAATGGCCGGATCAAGTCGTGCTGACTCCAATCGGATTAGACTTTGCGAAGACAGTGACCTAGAAATGTAAACTATTAAAGCCTGTCGTTTCGATATTAAAGGTTACTAGTGGATATAAGAATTTAGCAGCCCGTGGAGGACAAATTGCTCCGCAGAAGGATCCAGATCTTCGGGCTTAGAGCTTCCACTCTCATTAAAAGTTGCTCGTGGATATGACGTCTCACCGGTGGAAAGAGGGCAAATTGTTCCAGGTTTTTAATCAAGGAGCGCTCGCGGAGGCACTCCTGTGTTACCAGGCCGTTTCTTTCCACTCACTGCCCTCGTCGGAGGGGTTGTGACCGAGGAACTTTGCCGCTCAAATGTTCATGAAGACATTCTATTCCTCCCCAACCCACCCCCAACGTGCGCGACAGCATGCTGGGTAATTGCACGCTGGCATGATCGGCCTATGTGGTCCTGTCATTCACCCGCTCCGTCTGTATAAACGCCCATTGTGAGAGTGTCCCCTCAAGCTATAGCGTGCTAGCATAAGCACAGTGCTCACTGTTGTCCCTCACCATTCGGTGGCACATGAGTGACGCAGGGTGTCCTGTCAGATGAACAAGTGTGCCTTCATGGCCACTGTCTCCTCTAATTGTTCTGAACTGGTGACACTGTCCGTGAGACGACTGGCTACCAATGTCGGGAAAGCAAGGCGAAGAAAATTTGAGAAGGTGAAGATGGCAAACAGAATCTCCTCTGAATGAATGAATGGACACAATGGACTTAAACGTAACTTGTTTTTTTTCATTACTATTAGAATTCTCTTCCCTGTTAAAATAAATCAACCTTGAAACGACTACATTTTCATATAAATATGCTATTTACTAATGGGCAAAAAATAAAATGTTTTGCTTAATGAAAAAGTGAATTTTAAGCAGCTCTCAAAGAAAAACCGAAATAGTTTCTAATTTACTGTGGAGGTTTTGCAAAATTAAAAACCGCCATATTATATTGCAGTAAACCTTGCAGCTTCCAGTCAGAATATTGTATAAATCTAGCAAAACCCAGTGTTGTGCGAAATGACGATTCAATTCAGCAACAAAAAGAGGCCCAGTGTGAGTGACACTTCATAGATCCAAACAGTCCAAAATGTCTTAATTGAAACTTTCTGGAACAGGACACATCCATCCATCCATCCATCCATTCATCCATTCATCCATTCATCCATCCATCTATCTATCCATCCATCCATCCAAGCATCCAACCATCCGTCCATCAACAGTTCAGCTACCAATCAGCCTGGTGTGTGAGGTTTTTGGTGGGGGCTGTTGGAAGAAGCTGGAGTACCTGGAGCAAACCCACGGAGATACAGGCAGAACGTGCAAACTCCACACGGCAAAGGTCGCGGGTTCAATTCCGAGCCGGGACCTTCTTTGTGCTGTACTGCTGCTGTGAGGCGGCAGTGCTAACCGCTGCACCGCCGCGTCGCCCCGGGGAGCGCATGGAAACACATATTAAACCGTGTGTGTCCTGTAGCTGCAGGCTGTCTTTTGAAAGCATGCTGTCATATTAATTTTCAGCCTCTCAATCTGAAAGCACCACTGATGGCGAGGTTTGGCTTATCCTGCTGGCTCATTGTGGACCTGCATTTTCAAGCGATGGTGAGCCAGAAAACCATGCTGCTTTCCTTTTGTGTGGCCACATCGTCTATTGGCTAAAGATAATGAAAAGACACAGTGGTGTCATATGAACAGTGCCGTGCATTGGGGGATGGGCAGTGAAAAAGGAGGCGAGTTTGTTGGATGACTGAGCTAAATTTACTGGCAGATTAAATACCAACTCAGCTATTAACTGCTGTTGAATGAAACCGACTGAGCAAAACCCATTTGTGTCTCGGTTTACACATTTTCCCAATGCATTGCATTGAATAGAAACAAAAAATTTTAGGCTCAGGCTCTTTCCAAAACTGTCCATGTTTGTGTGGAGGTTGTGTCTCCCAGTTGGTATTAAACTGGAGGACTGGTATTAAATTTAAGGCCTCGCTGCATTGAAAATCACAAATGACTAATATAAATATGCGAAAAAGTATTATGCATTGACTAAAGTGTAAATATTGCAGCTGTTTTTGCTTTAATGACATTTTTCAAGAGTTATGATTCACCTCTTCACAAAAGCTAACTGAAAACTACAGGCTGTACGCTGGTCCTTTAGCTAGCTAGCCACGGACGCTGCAAACTAGCGTTACCATTGCAGCTCTATTGAATGACAAAACCACATTCCGGTGCGTTTCAGTGCTGCATTTCCACACCTTGCATCACATGATGAGACGACTGAAGACAAGTTCTAACGCCTTGTTTGGTATTTATGTACGTGGCTATCATGCATGGTTGCAGATGGTTTTCGTGCCTACCACTAACATGACCTACTTAGTGCTCTATTAGTGAATTATGTTGCCCTATGGACTCCTTACACATTGACACAGATTGATTTATTAATTACACCCTTGAACAGTCGAATTACTCTGTCAGTAGGTCGCAAACCGTGCACTCGCTCCCAGCCCAAGACCCTGACACGAATTGCATAAGACATCTCCTTTTTGTGTCTCTAATCGCTCCATCTTCCTGTTTTGTCCTTGCAGAGTTAACCCACTCCCCGGTGAGAACAAACAAACGATTTTCTATTAGTCCTTAAGATTCAAACGGCGAGTGTGACTCACCGTTGGCTTATACAACACAAAACCTTTATAGTTTTCCGCGCTCTCCTTTCCTATCCCCCCTCATTCTCTCGCTCCTCTCAGTCTGCCGTTCTCTCTCCATTTTCTTCGGCATTGAGCAAAGTCTCAAAGGTAGACTGACTGTCCTCTTCCATTCGGCTGCTATTTTGGTCTCCATGTCAACAAGATATGAGTCACCGCACCCTCTGAAAAACACAGACTCTTTCACTAAAACACGTTTCTGTTAATTTAGCAATCAGCAGAATCACGTCCTGTTCACACATCACTGTGCGTCAGTCGGCCGCACTCATTTTCAGCAGCTGGCCCCTCAATGATGTCGGACAAAGCGTCCACTGTAAGTGATTTCTTGTAAAGGAGCTGCTTAAAAATTCTGACTCCTGTGAGCCTATTTTTACACACTGCTGCTAAAGCACTTTCAGCAAACAAAATATAGGATCACAGACACCGTGTGTGTGTGTGTGTGTGTGTGTGTGTGTGTGTGTGTGTGTGTGTGTGTGTGTGTGTGTGTGTGTAAGTTCCTGGCCTGCATGAATATCCACATTGTGTATCGACGATGTACATATATTATAGATTAGGTGTACATTGTACATATCAAATCCTTTCAACAGTTTCTTTCACAGCAGTTCTAACCAGCACATATTTTATCATTATGTAAAAAAATACCTCCTGTAACAAATGTTGATGTTGAAATTGGGTTTTAAACTGGATAAATTGATCATTGCTGAGGTACTATCTGCCTTCTTTTATTTTTTCTTTTACTTCTGTAATTTTTCGATTCTTCTAATCAATGTATTACATCTCCCACATCTTACTTTGTATGTGTTTTCTTTTATTTATCATTAAAAACACTGCAAGATGTTGATGTATGTGAAAGTGAAACTTCAGGACAAACTTCACTCAGTCGGTCGGTCATTCTGTCACCTTCCACATCCATTCATGTATGAATAGTTATTACATAGCTTATTACTGTAAAGAGCTTGATTATTTCCCTCCTCTTCTAAATGGGGTGAATGTAGTGGGATGTGGGAGTGCTAGCCTGCCCACCTGGATCACTCATTCGCTTGGCAAAGGTATTCGTTTACGACTTCATTGACAATGTGCTTTGCAGGTTTTCGGCGTCACCCGGATCACCTGAATGGCAGGTGTGCTCCGCCCACTTCCCATCCTCCGCTACTCATCTGGTTATCTGTCTACCCAGTGGCATGCAGAGGCAGCTTTGTCCATGTCCTCTGAAATGAAACGCCTACGCAGTGGCACCAGACTAATTCCCAATTCCAAATCGCGAATTAATCTGGCTGTGGCTGGCTACTAAAGCGTAGCTGATATTATCTCCAGCCTACCACACTTGAGGAAAAACTAATTAATAATTTCTAAGCTAATGTCCTTCGTGAGACACATCAGGGGGTTTCGATCACTCGGCCCTGGCAAACACCATCACAGTCGAGCAGCGCTTTCCCATACCAGACTCATTAGTGGCTTTGGCTTTAGCGAGATGTCGTTAATAAGGAAACATAGAGAGGAGAAATTCAAAAGGGCTTTCAGAGCGCCAACGCATGAGAGCCTGGTATAAACAGTTTTTCCACAGGCATCTTAGTTAAGGTCTTTTATGTGAGTGTGAGCCTCTGAGCAATATCAGAAGGTTTGACACTTGCTTGAATGCTGATAACCAAAAGGAAAACTAAATTCTAGCATTTTTTCTGAAAATATATGGATACTCAAAGACTTTATCATTATCCCACATTAAGACTCTTGCAAAAATTGAAATAGTCACCTATCTTAAAAAGTCCACAGCAAATTTATTAAGCAGAGTTGGACAAATAAAAAAAACAGCTGGAAAACACTTTGTGAATGCTGTACTGCTGTACCGTCAGTGTGCCAAAGCCTACAAGTGAGTGAGACTGGGTGTGTGTGTGTGTGTGTGTGTGTGTGTGTGTGTGAGAGAGAGAGAGAGATTTAATTTTATTTGTTCAAATGAATTGCTTTAGTTGGGAAGAAAAAAAAATCTGCGGAGGACCTGCAGGAGTTTATTGGACTGAGACTAATCACTCATCATCACTCAAGATAACGCAGCCGAATAATTACGCTGGTTAGAAATCCATCTGCTCTGGACAACTCGCAGCCTATTTAAATTTTCCCTGTCATTTTTTTGTCGTAACTCATTGCTGAAGAAATCAATCAAACAATATTGCCATTCACACTCTGTAGAGGTGTCAAAGGTTTATACATTCATACAGATAAGAAGCTAATCTTGTAAACGCTTGAAGTGAAATCTTCATTCAGAATGATTTGAATCAGAATGGGGGAGGGGGGTCTTTATTCAAGCGGGGCTAATAATAAGTCAGATAGAAGCTCAGTGGGGGAAAAAAAGTCATCTGGCAACCGCTAAATCACTTTTCAGTGATTGGCAGGTCTCGTCATAAATCAATCCAACCTCAATGCAGCTCATTGTCCTCGTACCTGATGATGCTCAGCCCATGTTTGACTGGGAGTACGAACTGACGTATGGGACGGCTAGTTCCACTTTGGTGAGAACTGAAAAAAGAAAAAAAAAGTCTGCACAACCGTCCACACCTTCCAAAACGTGTAGGCAAAAGTGAAATGGCATGTCGACGCCAGGGGTGGATATTGGCCAATTATTTTGCTTGAAGTGCTGTTTAAAAAAAAAAAAAAAAGGATGAGTCATCAGCTCCTGGTGTAGGCCTCGCCGCTGGCCATCTTTGTACTTGCTACTTCTGAGATTTCCATGTCGGGGTGTCAGAATTCAGATGTCTGCGGTTGTTCAGCATGTGGCCGTACCGCGACTCACCGGATGCTCTGGACTGGACTGGTGGGCTGGAGAAATGAAGACAATCAGCGGGGAGCATCCACAGCTTTTATTTAGTCTAATTATGCCGCTTACACACAAAGATGACTTCAAGTCACTGATTCCTCCTTAGAGTTTTTTTCTGTAGTTGTCCATCTTTGGGATTGTAGTCATTTTTGTGTAACAGTCATAAAACTCGGGCCAAAACACAGGAATCAAACTTGTTGAATATGAACTCAAGTTTTGGGGGGAGATCTTCCACCGAAGACAAATATAGTGGAATATGAGTGATATTTAATTGCTATATTTTGGTCATTATCATCATCAGTAACGTGGGGGTGTAGGCAGGACCCAAATGTGGACCAAACCCAGATGTGGGAAATAGAAAACTACTCCAAATAATAAAGAAAAACTCAACTGAAGTTGTTCTCAAGAGGAAGAAATCAAAAAAAATGGGAGACGCACACTAAAAACAGAATAAAACTGAAACAAACCTAGAGACCTGGAAATACAGACAATCGAGATCAAACAGACACAGAAGAAGAAACAAGCATGATCACACACAGACCGACCACAGAAAAAGTGAGACAAGGACTATTTATACAAGATGGCAGGAAAACACAGGTGAGAACAATCAAGGACAGGACTGATAACGAGACACGGGTGAGGCAACAAAAAAAGCGGGGGAAACCGGAACAGGAAGTAACACACTGAAAATACAACGAGAGATGAGACTATCAAAATAAAATACTAAAGAAACAGACCATTACATCAACAACATCATCGTCATCATCATGTCAGTTCCATTTTTTTTTACACCTTAAACTTTCCCAGTCTTTTCAAACTCCTTGAGCCACAGACTAAAAAGTTGTCATGCTGTCTTCAGATGTGAGAGGCTGTCAGACATTAATCTTTGAAAGACCCTATTAAAGTTTTAGCAAAGTCCCCTCATGTGTGGCGAGCATTAATCAAACAACTTCTGCCACGCCCAGGGCTGAGCCTGGTCGAGACCATGTTTCACAGCTTCTCCAGTTGAACGGCACAAGTGTGATAACAATATTCATGTTCAGGTTTGAGGCAGAACTGCTTTATGTGTTATAACTATTGGATTTTGTTTTGATGAATCCTTATAAGTTTTTTTCTTTTTTCTTTTAAATTAACACACATACGCATGCACATAGGATAATTCAAAACCAGCAGATCTCCAGATCTCCTAATGATCAAATATTACCAAGCTGCCTTTCTCAGGAAGCCTGGACGATGTTTTTGTCTTCCACTCATTTCTTGGTACCACTTCCAGCTCCTGCGTCATTCATTTTTCTTTGAAAGTCCACTAACAGGGAGCCACAATGTCACACTGACATTTTCTATCTGTCCCCGAGAAATATTCAAATCAAACCTGCAATCTGTCCTAACATTGACTCGTCGGCCACATTTGACCAGAGTTAGGGATGCGCCGCATGAGAGAGATATAGGAGAAATTTACAAGGATGCGGCTCAACCTGGAGCCTCATAAAAATACCAGAGAGAATCATTTGGCTCATGTTAGCTTGCAGACATCTGACTGAGAATACTGTGGCTGCATTCAAACAAATCTTGAATAAGCCTGTAAGGTCATTTGTTAAAAGAGTACACAATATCTCACCCCCAGCAATGGGGCTGTGAGTGAGAAGGCTGAGAGAGAAGAAGACAGGGAAAAATAAAAAAATAAAAATGACCAGAAACACCTTTCTGAAACTTCATAGGGCAGGCAGGCAGCGTGCCGCACTCTCAACAAAGGAGAGTCAGAGAAATTCACCTCTTCGCCCACTGTGCACGAATGAGACGTTGGCTTCCTTCAAATAGGAAATTCTCAAGCCTACGGTACATGCATATGATGTGTGGCTCGGAAAGTCACGCGATGCTGCTGGTAATGTACTGCAGTCAACTCTCCAACAGGTCCATGACTAACAGATCAGATTTAGTGCCATGTTTGGGGGGTTGGGAAACCCTCACGCAACAGACTAAACACAGGCAGGGAACGCTCCCCTGTCATATTGGGATGTGGGGGAATACGGAAGGAATGCTGCGAGTCTCGTCCAGGCTTATTTAGGGGTGACATATATGTTTTAGAACACATTTGCATTAACGTTACACGAGTTGAGCTGCTATAAAAGATTCTCCTCAGGGAGGATTTGTCCATTTCAGATGGAAAGTTATGGAACAATGGAATGTGGAAGCGGGAATGTGATGCACTAGAAGTACTAAAGTTCATTTGTTTTTTTTCCAAATATGAAAAATCCTTTTGATACGAAAGATTTCCAACAATGACTTTTTTTGTTTCCACAAAAATGTTTATATTTTAGCACTAAAATGCTTCTGGACCAAGAAAAAATTCCATTCGTAAAAATGCAACCACCTCTCCCCTGTCTAACTTTGTGCTGGTTATTTTTTTTCCTCCCCCCATTCTCCCTTTGTCTTTCTTCTCCCTTCTCCCAGTGTTATTATCACCTCCAGCTCCCAAAACTGCAGCCTGGCTGACTCATCCCTCGCCTTGCTATAAGGCTCCTGCCAATACTTATTGATTAAATCATAAAGAGGAGAGAAATGAAGAGATGACCGAACATACTGTGCCCTATCCATGTTGCGGTATTAAATAAAGATGCAGCAGTAAACAATGTGACGACGCCTTAGCTCAGGCACATAACGTTGTGTACACAAGACATTTAAAGATGTTGAGGGGGTAGAAAAGAAGAAGTACATTTTAATTCCTTGTTCATTTGCACTGTTGGATAAATAATGGATGCACAGAGAGTCAAAGGCAGAAGCGCAGAGTCTTAAAGAGTGGATGTGAGCGAGAGCCGTGTGCCGCTATCTCAGCACGACCATTTAAAGGTTCTGCAGTTGAATCTGGTGCGCCCAGTTCTGGGCCACAAGAGGGCAGAAGAAGTTCAGCGCAGCTGACAAATGGCCCCTCAAAAAATGTTAACAAATCATAAAGTTAGTTAAAATATAAATAAATAAAAGCAGGATGTACATGTCACTGACACTATGGGAAGTTTGGGCTCTTATCGCATTTCGTGTCTGGACTGTTGATAAATCACTGCTGGCAAGAAACAGTTACGTCGTGAAGCTGAGCGCCATTGACGTGCCTGGCGCTTTGTTCAAAATGTTACGTGTTATGTTTGTTATGTGACATTTTCAGTGTCAAAGAGTCATCGGCATGATGGTTCTGACACTTCTGATCCCTCGTTAGAACTTCTCGTGTTGAGACAATAACCTTTATTTTCATTTAAAGGACGTTGTGATCTTGTGAACATGGGAAAAACTACCATGGGCAGCACACAGGTTTTCCCTTTGTCACAGTTCTTCTTATACCTTAATAATGCATTAATTAAAGAGGGAGAAAAAGACTGCATTGTGATAAAAATAACAGAAGCATTTTTACAATTTGACAACCTTGCAGTTGTGGTTGCAGTTGTTCCACCACAGTGCGAAAACTGAAAGTTGTATGCACCACTGAATTTTCCAACAATGTTTCAGGGGGAAAACGTCCTATGGACACCTGTAAGAAAAGCAGTTATGCGTTACGGAGAGGTGGTGAGCGCTAATAGGGAGCGCAGACATGATTAGAAGCACGACCGCCTGTCTTCGACGTCCCCATTTTCGGGCCACTTCATTCCGTCGGAAGACGCACGCATCTTTATGGCGCCAAAGTTGTGCAGAGCGGGGATTCAGACATGGTTCATAAACAATTTGCCGACCTTCTGCCATTTGTATAGGCTTATTCATTTCATTAAAAGGTGTGCGCGGTGGGCTAATCCTGTAGTCTGACGGCGGAAAGTGAGAGCTGCTCCCTGTAATAAGGCAGGGGAGATGAGTCATCAGCAGGAGTGAGGCTTGGAAATGAAGAATGCGAGGACTGCGCCGAGACAAAACCTTTGGTTTGGAGAGGCAGACGCACTCTTGCGCAACGGAGGTGACCCACTAAGATCGCTGTATCCCCTTGTTGTATCAGCGAGCCTCTTCTCAGAACCGTAAATCGATACGGTTCCTCACGGCTGCGATGGAGTGATTCATTTGACTAATACAAAAAAGCAGCCCACATTGCAATCCTCAGGACGCTTGGGCGCAGGTGTGTTTGAAACGAGCACATACGTGCCGGCTCTCGCCGAACGTCAAGCGAAATACGCTGCCGACGACAGCGAGGGTTCAGGTTTGTCGGACAGTTGACCTGGTCTCTAGGTGTTCATCGGCCGCAAAGCACTGTTTGCCCCGTCAGTTGTTGCAATGTTCTGTGATATTCTGATATTTGGGTCGTCCTCGATTCATCCACCCATCCATCCATCCATCCACCCATCCATCCACCCATCTGTTTGTCCATCTTCTATCACCACTTCAATGTCTCGGGTGTGATGAGGCCTGTTGAGAAGGCACCTACAGACAATGTAGAGCTGCCAGTTTAGCCCAGTGGGCGCGTCTTTAGTCTGTTGGTGGGAGTTCGAGTACCTTTAGAGACCCACCCATCCCCAAATAGACACACACAAACACAAACACACACACACACACAACACACACAAACACACACACAAGGAAAACATGCAAAACTCCACAACAAAAGGTAGAATTCTGGGATTCAAATTCATAAACTGTTTGCTGTGAGGTGACACAGCTGAGGCTCAGGCACCGCTGTGTCACCCCATCCGGGTCTTTGGACTGCAGCAAGAAGTCAGACCCGACTCATGCCCGCTCAGCTTGCTCGGCAAGCGTCAACACCGATCTGCCGAAAGAGAATTCTTTTCTTGTAAATGTGGACATGGAGTGTTTGTTATGATTTTGTGACGCATTCCGTAAACGCTTTGGCCATGATGGGAGGCAGCGCTGGTTTTTGTGGAAGAATAATGACCCTCAGTTTCACCGCAGAGTTGCACTTTATCAACTCACACTGGCTCTAGTTTTATTGGACGTGTTCATTTGTCTCTTTCCATGTCAAAAGAGTTGTGGATGCTGTACGTCACATAAGTGTACCAAAGACTATAATTATTTAGAAAAAAAAATATTTATGTGCATATTTGTGTGTGTGTGTGTGTGTGTGTGTGTGTGTGTGTGTGTGTGCGTGCGTGTGTGTGTGTGTGTGTGTGTCCATACTTGCAGCCTATTTTGATTCTGCCAGTCAATTTTGTCATCACTCATTGCTGAAGAAATCAAAAACAATCTTGGCATTCACAAATGTGACCTTAGAAGTTTCGAATGCAATTTCTGGCCAAAGTTATGCTATTGTATGTGTACATATAGTTTATTAACTTTTATATACATATTATCAGCTCATAAAATAAGCCATTTAAAAAAAAAAAGAAGAACCTTTAAACCTCTGAGTTGTATTCTGAAAATCTAATCTCAATCTAAATAATGTTTCTTTTTCATTTTTATTTTTTCCACTGAAAATTATTTAAAAAAAAAAAAAAAAAATGAATTCAAATAAACAATAAATCATATAATCATATGATGTTTTTCTGTGGGTGTTTTGGGGTCAAGATCTTCAGTGGAAAATGTGCCTGACAATAAAATCAAACAAGCGATGACAGATTGTTAAGCGGGGACATACCACGTCTTTGACAAACGTCCCTCCACAGAACGTGACGTCAGTTTGCGCGGAGCTCTGTGTTCCGTCTCGCCCGACGCTGGCAAACACCGCAGCCCAGCCCGTCAGGGCGGCACTCTGCAGACGCAAACGGCTCCTTTTGGCGCATCCGGCCGGGAAAAATGCACAGCATGTGCAGTATTCTGACGAATGGACGTGCTCCAAGTCTTGTGTACGTCACTTATAAGAAGAGGGCCGCAATGATAAACGGTGAGGCGCCGGAGGTTTGCCCTCCAACCTTCCAAAAATGATGCTTGATGATTAAGGTAATGTAATAAAGGTTTACTATGAAGATCGAGAGGCTGGTGAGTCATAGGTCGGTGGTGGGTGTAAGGTGAAAACAACAGAAAGCCCCAGGCGTTTAGGGACATAATGAGGCTTTGCGCATTCTCTCAAGTGCCCAACATCAAGAGTTATTACTTCCTGTCCTGCCTGTCCCCTAATAGCACACAGAAGCACACATGTATACACATGTACGCAGTAACACTACAGGCCTGCTACCACCGTCTGTGCAAACAGCAGATTTTTCACTTCATTTATGGGGCTAAACAAATATTTAAAAGATTCAGTATTATGCAAAGCTCATTTTATTAATGTTATATGTGCCTGACAGTGGACTCCCCCACTAGGAAATGAGTAAAGTCCACCCTTTACTTCTTTTGCTTGCATCACTTCTCAGAGACCATGCGCCACCCCTGAAGACGCCTCTTCTCGTCACATTTGAACCATTTTGTGACATGAGGAAAAGTCGGCGTTTGACTTTGAGTAGCAAGCCGTTAGTCCAGGTAATATCACTCCGCTGCTGCCGTGGCACTACTAGCAACTGTAGGAGGTATAACTATGTTGCTACTGAGACACTATTCGCACAAAATGCAATGTGATGCAAGGGTGGCTTTATTTTTTAACGTTATTATTTCAAACAATATTCTTCATTATTCTATCAACACAGACTAATATGTATAATTTATAGTTTTTATAATTATATAGGTTAATTCATGCTGTGGAGTGGGTAAGACGGTCGTGGCTTTATTGGCAGGTTCCCGGAAACTGTTGACTTGTGCTATAGCCTTGCAACAGCGAACTCTTACTAAACTAGAAGGTTCAATGAAAATTGATGAAACGTTCTCCACTGCTAAATGGCACAGTGGCTAACTTAGAAATGAGGTCCTGTGTCCAAAATTCTGAACCACCCAATTGATATGGGAGCTTTGATATTCAGCCATCTTCCCAACTTTTTAGCTGCAGCACACACAACTATGATTCTGTCGTTGCTGATGTTTACAGATATATATATATTAAAAAAAAGGAGGAGTTACATTGTTGACGCTGAGAAGAAAACCTGAATCCAAACAACCCATGTTTACTTCCTTTCCAGAGTTTTATAAAAGACATTCGTCCCCTTCTGCCAATTGCGTCCAGAGTACTCTGTGAAAGTCAAGCTCAACTGTGGCTTCACAAACACAGAGGCTGACTCCAGAGCACAAGGTCTTAAGTGCAGAAAAAGGTCCAGAGTGGCAGAGGTGACAGAATCCGCAGGCTGACTCACTGGTCAAAAACACAAAGACTGCTCAGAGCACCTGAGGAACAACAACAGAAAACTCACTGACAGGAAGACACAATCTGTGTGTCGTGTCTTTTTTTTGCTCTGAGCAAAGGAAAGACGAGAGACAAACACAAACGGTATTCACACACAGGCAGTGGTGACAATGTGACGCAGGTGAAACACACTGGCGAAGGGCAAACAATCAGAGTTGAGGAGTTGGGAGGTTGGGGAAGGGGGGGGGGGGCAAAATAAAACAGGAAATACAACCACAAAACCTCCCACCAACAAAATTTTCATTGAGTTGTCTTGTTGCAATCCCTTTATCGTTTAGTTTCTATGGCAGCTCAAAGCCAATCGGGGGCAGCGAATTACCAGAGCAACAGCCAATTACCGTGATCTTCGTGTTCGAGGACTAAAAGGACTGTTAGCTTTGTTGGCCATGGAGCAAATGATCGTTCTGCTCGTCAAAGTGAGATCATGGAGCGACGAAGTGTGACCCTAATTGCCTGAGTGAGTCATGTGTTGTGGCATTTTAAGGGACTCGATGGCGGAAAATGAAGTCACAAAGCTGTGGTAAAAATATTGCCTAGTTCGGCTTCATATGTCACTGACGCAAATTTTGTTTGCTAACATTATAAAATTGGCGTTATGATATATATACAACCAGATCCAACAGCAGCAGTTTAAAATGAATAAATACAAAATAAAGAAATAAAGTGCATGAAAGCATTACAAGCCAGGAACTAAATAACACAAATGGAAGTTTAAACATTTTTGTTCTGTTTTGCCTTGTTTTTCTGTTCAGTGGTTCAGTTGTTTTTTGAGGCAATACTGTGAGTTTTAAAAAAAACATCAACAAAAGCTACGGGGTTGTCTAATCATTTTCAGCGAGATTCAGCTGACTTTTATTTTTAATTGACAAATAGTTTAAGCTGCTGGTGAGATTAATAGCTCATGTGCTCCACAAGTAGTTTTTGGAAAAAGGCTGGACTAGCGCTACCTGCTTGCCATTTTAAATGGTGTACATTTCTTTGTAACTTAACTTATTTTTTGTTACTTAACATTTAAAATGTATTCATGATGATTAAAAAAAAACAAACAAAGAAAAACAGTCTTCATTCCTGCCCTTTAGTTCATTCAGGAAACCAGGCCGACTTGACATTGAGAAAAGACGAATAAAGGTTTTTTTTTTTTTTTCAGTCCTTCATTCACAGGCCTGCTGTGAACACGGAGTTCTCGAGGTTCGAACTCATTTCAAATCTAACAAAAATGAGTGCAAAAGGAGGGAAACTAGTCTTGTGACAGGATCTTACCACAATCACAGCTTTGTGATGAGCCACACCGCCTGCCATGAAGAATCATAAACTACTGACACTGCCGTACGCAGTTAATATTCAGTGAAAGGTATTTGGCTTGACCTCTTAAAAAAGGCCCGATGAGAAGAGGCAAAAAGATGCTACAAAGATGGAAGCGAGTCTTGGCACATGTTCTTGAAATGTTGCATTTTTTGTGCACTTTTCAAGCTCACACAAGTATTTATTTAAAATTCAAAACTCGAAATAAAAGCCAAAAGATATTGGCGTCCGGAGCTGGACTCAGGACGCCTCTAAAAGTTCTCCGGGAGGCTCACAGGACAAAATGTCAAGGCGGTGAGATGCAGCGCAGAGAGAAGCGCGTCATCCGCTGGCAGTTCCCTCTAGAAACAACCTCTTAAATCAACAACTGGAAAGCGGTCCAGCTAACAGTGACGACACTTCGCTGCGCATCGTGCCTCAGGTGAGACATATGGTGAGATGTATCCCTGTGTCTCTGTGAGATATTTACCTTGGATTCATTCAGAAATGTCTCTCACTCCACAAGTATGTAAACTGCCATCCGTTGGCCCAGCTTGGACTCCCGCTTCCCACGGCTGTTTTTGACAAGTTTCAATATTTACATTTTTCTCTGGCGTTAGAATGCAGCAGACTCAACAGAGGGAGCCTGACTATGGAGCAGAGCTCTCGCCTCGCTCTTCAAAAGGAGCCTGGTCCTCATCCTGGACGCGTCCCAAGCGCTGTCACTTTGAATCTCTCTGTGGAATCCGAAGCATTTACAAGCTTCGTCTTGCGATCGTCAACAACAGCGAGCACGCCGAGGGTCAGCGGCGTGTTCCGTCGGTGACAATGCATGCGACACTTCCCTGCGTTGCTGCCGGGCGGAATGTGGACGGAGGGCGGGGAAGTATTGCCCACAGCGGAAGCAGCCTGACAAACTCATTGAGCCAATGTCCAAAGGAAAACAATTGGTCCACAACCTTCTGTTACGGTTTGGAAGAGTGAAGCCGGGCTGATGAAGCCCATGTGGCTGGTGACCAAAAATCATTTGGACAAACTGTTTTCCGCAGCATAAACAAATCAGTTTGGGTAACATTGCAAATCTCTTCTCTTGGATGACTTAAAGGTCCAGTGTGTAAAACTTGGCCTGATTTATGATGTTTGTATTGGAAAAGCGTAATATACTGCCCATAAACAATTAAAAGTGTATAATCGCAGTACAATTAAAGTAATTTGGCGATCCTACCCTTAGAATGGTTGTCATTTCAAATTCAAACACAATGAAAGGGTCTCGCTCCCAGTTAGCTGCCATTTTGCACCGCCATTTAATTTAAGGAAGCCTGGTGTGGACAAAACATCTGCCTGACAACACATTTCGTAATTAGGGTGACTGCTCGCATCTTCAAATAAACCAACGAAGAAGAAGGTGGACGAGGTATCCAGTTTTGGATGCGCAGGCCACTGTAGTTCACTGGCAAGCTCAGGAGGGGGAGATAGAGTGAAAGGCGCTGAAATCTGATATGTAACCACTTGATGTCGCATTTTCTTCCTCATAATCTCCAAGTATTACACACTTAACCGCTAATACCTCTGTGAATGAGCAATGATGCAGATTTTATGGCATCACGTACAGCTGACTAATCCTGACTGACAGCTCTCGGTGTGTTCCATCTCTTGTCCCACCTCCTTCCCCTGTCTGGTCACACCTGTTCAGCCTCAGCAATTGAGCTCTCTGGTGCCTGCTGAACCTTCATCTCTCTTTCAAATCCTGAAAAATTAGGGACAGTGGTTTCCCTTAAAAAAAAAAAAAAATACATTAATGTCTAAGCAATCCATATGTGGCCAGAAAAGCAAGACATTATAAATATTACGCCAGTCAACCCTGGCCAAGACAGGTGTTGTGACTCAGCTCTGGGCAAACGGAAGCAAGAGGTGATTGGCGAGATACAACAGACAAAAGGAAAGTCTGTTTAAGGCTAATGAAAGGCTGTGAGGGAAAAACTAGCAACAAGCGCCAAAGTGGGTGCAATCAAATCAATAAAAAAGCAAAACAGAGAAAAGTTCAAACTAATTAGCTAGAATAAAAAAAACTGAAAAACAGGGAATCTCGCTAACGGCTCTCTCCGGATTTGAGAAACCAAGGGTGTCTAACAACTCGCACAAAGTAAAAAAAAAAAACTCAGACAACAGCAAGTACTTGGTCCAAACAAGAGTTTGTTCTCAGAATACATAAGGGTTCTCAAATACAAACACCAAAAGTCAGAGTTGCGCGCTGCCTGCACCGAGCGGCAGAGGAGGCTCCTCCGCAGAGTCTGGCGCCGTCACAGTCCCCAGTTAATTGCTTACAATAAACAGGTTCTCAAGGCGGTCGCACCAATCAGGCTCCAGAATGGGACGGCAGCGTCTTGGCTGGGAGGAGTCTGCACAGAGAGAAAGAGGCCTGGACTCATAGCAACAGGCATCATCATGTAACACAAAGTTACCACCAATTTAAAAACACAATTAAAGATTTCATGGAAACATCTGTGGACTGGATCCCCCAGTGGTAGAAATGTTCAATTGTCTATCTACATTTTAATGTATGTTTTATGTTTTCTTGTAATATCATCTCAGCAAGTGCAATATATACTTCCCTCTGACTCTGCCAGAGCTGCTCTCCTGTCTGCCTTCTGCATTTCTTTATATTTGTGTTTGTTATACACCAGGGATGTCATCTAGCATTCAGCCGCAATATATAAGCTTGTGTGGGCTGATGCTAATCAGGCATGGCAACATTTTATCTTTTATCCTTCACTTTCTAAGAGCAAAATGATGGTGCCTCGTTCGGCCGAGCACATTTGAATTTTTGTTGTTGTTGGTGGTGGCGGTGTTTTGCTGTTACATGTTTGCATTGGGTCCACCCAAGGCTTCCTCCGGCCGTCCTTTATGTGGCACCCTGCAGTGAGCTAGCATCTTGCCCAGGGGTGTAGCCCCTGGAAAAGGCTGGATGGATGGATGGATGGATGGATGGATGGATGGATGGATTCGTCCGAGCCAATCGAGGCCAGAGTGAGTCTCTCGGACGTATCAACAGGTGGACCTCCGTCTGCCGTCTTGTCTCAGTCATCCCGTCCTTCGCCGTCTCCCTGTCCCCTAGCCAGAGTGTCCCACCTGTTATTACTTCCCTCACCACCTCCTCACTTGCCTCGTCACCCTTCTCCCGCTCTGCCCACTGCCACCCTTGCAGGCACTCACCCACCCAACCCTCACTTCTCCTCCTCTCCTCTAACCATTCTGCCCCATAGCTTAGTTTTTTTTAAAGTATATACATATATATATATATATATATATACATACATACATATATGGCTTTTTGCTCTTGTTGTAGAGTTCCTGTTCTCGACCTACCTACTGGGCTGCCTCTAAGCTACAATATTAAATCACTCGAGTTGTCTTTCCAACATCCCTGATCAGCCGTGTTCTGGCTCAGCTGTGTCCAGCCTGCGTTACCAGCCTTGCCATGTGATTGTGTGATATGAATTAATCATTCAGGGGGCCACTGTTCATTAAAAAAGGCCACTTAAGGCTGTCAAGATGTCACTGTTATTCAGGCTTTGTCTTTATACTATCCACAATGCATATTAAACAATTGATATACATATATGTATATGTGTGTATAAATAAATGTATATATATACAGTATATATATATATATATATATATATATATATATGTGCGTGTGTGTGTATGTATATATAGATACATATGTAAATATATATTTACATATATGCATATTTATGATATATGTGTATGTAAATATGTGCGTGTATTTTTTAAAAATGAAGACAAATCCTAATTGAGAAGTTATTTGTTTTTGATAGAGCAATTATTAAAGGGAAAAGGGAGTCAGCCTGTTGTTGTGCCCTCCTACCATCCTAGACTATGACTCATATCCAAGGCTCACTGCAGAGAGTTCTATGTGAGGTGAATACTTATCACGGCAACAATCCTAAACCTGTTTCCACACTGCAGCCCACTAGTAACATAATAGTCCTTTACAAATTGGCACCCTTTGAAAAAAGAAAAAAAAGTGATGCATGCTTTTTTTAGATAACTAAAACAAGCGTGCATTACACACTCAGACTCTCACACACACACACGCGCGCGCGTGCACACACACACACACACACACACACACACACACACACACACACAGATATATATTTATGTATCTTTGAGAGACGCTGCATCACATTAGCACCACCGGATGTGCAGGATGGAGGAAATGTATGTGCAATGCATATTTGATGTTTCCTTAAATTCTCCCTCAATCAATCAGTTAAAGTACTGACTTTAACCCTCTTCAGTGGGGAGTGCTGTTCCATTAGGTGAGCTGATTGCATCAAAGCATTGTTAATACAGGACGCCGTGCCACACATGATGTTCACCGGGAAATATTTTTAGACACTCAATCGTTAAGCTCGCAACTCGCTCCGCTATCCAGAGCGTTCTGAAAAAGGAGGGGCGGCGATGGCTGACCAACTGAAATAACTGTTGTTTGACGTCATGACATTTATTTTTAGAGGGTAATATATGGGTGTGGAAGTGCCTTTTCATGTTAGAATCAAAATCCAGACACATAACGTACACACACACGCACGAACACACACACACACACGCAGGCGCGTGCGCGCACGCACACAGGTGCAAGTGTGTGTGCACGCAGCCAGACAATCAGGTGTGTGCGTGTGTGTGTGTGTGTGTGTGTGTGAGTGTGTGTGTGTGTGTGTGTGTATGCATGTGCATGTGTGTGTATGTGTGTGTGTTTGGTGCATCGCTCTCCTCCTTATACTGGCGTCTGCTGCTCCAGGTACACTGGTGCTGAGTGAGGCTGAAAGTTTGCTACTTGGATGCTCTCTGTCGCTGCAGACCTCAAAAATCAGTTCTTTCACTTCTAATCACAACCAAGGCGGAAATGATGCATTGGTGTTTGTCACACCGCCGACTGTTTCCGTCGCTGACATTCACCTCCGTGCAGAAGTGAAAAACGCAAAACAAAGAAACGACGACATACTTAATGTGAAAGCATGCAGGCCAAACTGCACAATTTTTTTTGGCAGATGAACAGTAAAACAAGTCGACTCATCGACTCCGAATTGTGTTCCACTCTGTATCCGAGTCACAATACTAAATGCATGTCACATCCACGGCGCTGAGAAGAGAGGATGGTTGTTGGTCTGGATTTGGCAGCTGGGATGGACTCCAGCAACCCTGTCATCCCAGGACGCAGGATATGCCTTGATAGAAAATGAAAGGACGGATTAAAATGAAATTAGACTTTCACAGCTAATGTGTAAACATGTAAGTACAGAGAGTCTTACATCCACACTGGTTCTGAGTTGAAATGATCCAGCAAGCGCACGTCTTGTTTGGCCGTCTTTGACAGCACACACACACCACATCCATAAAATACAAATTAGGTGAAATGAGGATTTTATGTGAAATTTTGCAATGCTGTGCCACATACCAAATATGAGGTTATTTGCTTCCCCGTTGTGTCTGATCAAATCTAAAGTGTTTGTAAAATGCTGCAACAGAAGTTCACTTAAATCCGACTGAGATAGCCATGGTTCAGTCCAATTAACGGAAATGTCTGAGCCAAATATTTGGCGCCGAATTTACAATGGACTGTTACAGTAAATTGCCGTTTTTGTGAGATCTAATTGCTGTTGGCCACATGACCATGGATCATATGACATGCGATTGACGATTGATGTTATGGTGCATGAAATGTATGTCTGGTATGACATAGTGGAGAAAGAGAGTTGTTAAAGGGGCTGGAAAATGACATCAGAGTGGTTCGCATGGGAAGAGAAGTAATATATAATTGTGATTTTATCAGCTGGACATGAAAACATTAGGTTGGAAAAAAGCCAAAAGTGGGAATTTTCTTAGAGAAACCGTGAGAGTTTGAGAGGACCGGGCGAGTGACGCCACCCGATGGTAAAAGAATCTACGGCAGCAGTCGCTGTGGAGCAGATCCAGCTGACAGCTGACTGATGGTAATAAGATAACACAGGACTGGCGCGCAAAGCCCTTTGGTCCATTTGCAACATTGTAAAGTGACACTAAAACTGACTGGATATAAAAAAAATGTGTGCATGCCACTGAACCCCTGACGCCGTTTGGAAACTCTCAGGTGTTATAACGCGCTCGGTCAGAAGGGGGAGGAAACACTCTCAGTATCGGAGCTGCGCACAGCTGTTTCCCTCCGAGCCTCCTTTACCCCTGCTTGTGCAACGGTGTGAGTCAGAGCTCGGCCCATCGACGTGAGTGACAAGGCCGAGAGCCGCGGCGAGGTCCGTGGGAACAGCTCCCCTTCGCTGATGATGTAGCCAACTGTGAGAACGAGCCCAAGACGAGAAACAGATTTTCACGGTCGGCGGGCAGGTAGGTGCTACGGTTCAGTCTAGGAGGTGGGGGGGGGTTCGTCGAGTTCACCAAAGACAAAAGGTTTAAGTTGCGGCTGAGCGACTGAAGCTGTGATCCCGCTCGCACAGTGCAGATTCAGTCCCCTTTTGAAGTCTGTCACGAGTTAGGAAGTCTGTCGCACGGTGACGGCTGAACACTGAGGTGGACGCTGGGCTTGCAGGGGTCCCTCCATGAGGTGAACCGCAGAGGAACCGTCAGAGGAACTCGCAATTTCAAAAACAGAGGTTGCAACAACTCGCAGAACAACAAACGATGTCCCCTTGTGTTATTTTACATCCTCTACTTTCAGTCAGCAAAAATGTTACACCTTTTTTTTTTTTTTTTTTTTTAAGGTTGAATACATCAGCAAACACGAAACGATTAAATAAAAAAATACAGATAACTCCCTTTTATGTAACACCGTCTATTCAGAGTTAAAAAAATATATATATATATATAAATAAATCAAGCGCCTTCATGACTCAAGCAGGAAGTATCGGGTACTTTTAAACCAAAGCACTAAGCAGATAATTGGTGTCTGACCTAAAAAGTCTTAACCTAAAAAATTGACGAAAATTGTCATGGTTTCAGACATTTAAGTAGAAAAAAAATCTCAGTATTTACACCTCAGAATGCTGGCACCAAATACGTCTGACTTTAGTCAGAGATTCGCTATGACTTGCTTAAGCAGCAAGTGAGTGTGAAAGTGAGAGTGACACAACACAACAACAAAAAAACCAAGCTAGCTGCCACTTTCTGTCAACATAATAACGTTCTCATAACCCCATGAAAGACCAAACCCCAGTGAGTTGGGAGATGCAGAGGTCAACGCCCCAGATGCTGCAGAGGGGCAAAGACGGAGCAGAGGTCAGCGGGGTCAGAGGCAGGCCGGCGTTTCGGCCAACGATCGGGGGGGCAAACTGAGCGCTAGCTCGGCAAGCTAATGAAGTCGTCGGCACTCGTGTGTGTGCGTGTGTGTGTGTGTGTGTGTGTGTGTGTGTGTGTGTGGTCGATGCGGCCGGGGTTTATGGACCTGTCAGAAAAGTCAAACACAGTCGGGTGTTTGATCTGCAACCTGTAGGCCAGAGTTGCACCGTAGAAACAGATGCTGCAGACACAGACATGTTTGTGTTAATTTGAACGATTCAAGCCAGAGTTTGTCCTTCCTGTGTCAGCTAGAGTGAAAAGTCATTTCCTGTTGTGCACCTCATGTCACAGTTGTTGACACGCTAACGAAGACCAGCCGATTCAAAGAATACTTTAAGCTAACAGAAAAAGCTACGGTGCCAAACCAAAACATTAACTCGTGGACTTGAGTCTTGTTTTCGAAACGCGAGGGTTTGACGAGTCGTTAAACACTGTCGCTGTGAATGGCGGCGCGTCCACCATTTAACGTGTCACGTCAACAAAACACTTTACGTTCAGCAGGTCGTCGGAGTGGCTCATTTCCCGCCACGCGCTCGCTAAAAAAAAACACCTAAATGTGAAAGAAATGATTGGATGGTTCGCGCCCCCCCACCCCCCACAACACCTCCCCCAACCCACCTCACGGCGCGTGACACGCGAATGAGAAAACGTCAGCGTCAAGCGTGATGGATGGAGAGACGCGGGGTTCTTTCTGGAGGAGCCAATGAGACGCTGGCAGGAAACAGACGCTGGGGTTGGAAAAAAGATACGTGCAAAAAGCAGCGGCGCGGCGCCGGCAGAGGACACGCCGCACGTGTCCGCTGTCTCGCCTCTGGAAGGAGGCGCGTAGTGAACGTGCCATTTGTCAATTGATTCTTTTTTTTCTTTGCCCCTCCTCCCTCCAAGGCTATGAATAAAATGCTTTAATTATTGATGCGTTGACGTCACACGTCTGCCTGAATGTGGTGCTGCAGACCTTCTCTCTCTCCCTCTCTCTCTCTCTCTCCCGCGCTCTCTCACTTCCCCCACCCCCAGCTCGCAACCTTACAGCCCCTCCGCCACCTCTGCCGTCGCCCCGCCCCCTGACAGACAGACCACTCCCCTTTCACCAACCCCTGAGGTGCTACATGCCCCCTACCTGGCACCAATGAATGCTTGTGTTCAAACAGTTGCAAGGTGCTGAAGACGCCAGGTTAAAGGTCCAAGTGTGTCAGATTTTTACTGATTTATGAATTTTATATTGGTAAAAGCTTAAATAAAAGTGTATTATTGCAGTACAATAAAAGTTATTAGTAATTTGGTTTTCCTACCCTTTGAACGGTTCTTATTCACATCTATAAGAATTTACATAGAGCACAGGTTTTGCTCCCACTTTGCTGCCATCTTGCACTGCCATATTTCTAAGGAAGCCCAGTGTGGACAATCCAGCTGCCTGACAGTGAGTTTCATAATTGGGTTGACTCAAATAAACCAACGAAGAAGAAGGTGGAAGAGGTATCCAGGTTTGTTTGCGCAGGCCACTGTAGTTCACTGGCAAACGTGGGAGAGGCAGCATGAACGAATGAGCGCCGCAATCTCAAATCCGACCACTAGATGGCAGAATGTTACACACTGTACCTTTAAGGGCTGCTGTTCCACCTTTTCCGTCCTAATCAGGCCCATCATGAGCTGGAATGTCTCCCTTTTGTCTTTTCTGAGGCTGAGGTGAAAGTCAATCTCAGAGAGAACGTCCTCCAACAGAGGACACGATGCTAAAAACTCAAGAGAGAGAGAGAGAGGGGGAGACAGAGAGAGAGAGAGAGAGGGAGAGAAAGAGAGAGAGAGAGAGAGGGAGAGGGAGAGTAGCACAGCCTCAGATAAACTCCCTCAACCGGTGGGGTCGCAGAGGCTTTCTGTGACTTTGACAATAAAAGTCAGCAAGTTCTGTTCTGAGGATTTATTTGTCCCGGCTGCGTCTTGCTGGTAATCACTCGCCTCCGCTTGACTCTTGGAGAAGACTGTGGGGCGGCGTTCAAAACCAGGGAGCCTTCCGCAGGACGCTGTGTCTGCCGGGCTGCCGAGCAGCGTTGAGAGCGGTGCTCTGCCTGTGACGGGTGATTCATCGCAGGTCAGAGCTGCCAGCCCCGATCCATCACCTACTGTATGTTCTGCATTAATGAGACCCTTATCAGCATAAAGCCGCGCTGCAAAGATGCGGAGGCATTTGCACTCCTGACCCGGACGTGTTGGGTTCTGAATGACGCCGGGACAACGTGCTCGTTGCAACTTCTCTCCCTTTGTCCAAACGAGAGCATTAGGCGAGCGGAGCCCGACTCGTTTCGATCGCACCTCTGTGCTGTGCTATTGTATGAGTGGTGGGTGGCAGTGGGGGGCGGTGGGGGAGGGGCAGGGTGCACTGTTTTAATGATATGCAATACGCACGGATCTTGAAAATTATTTTCACAGCCAGTTTTAACACTCGGGACGCCCCCCCCCCCCCCCCCCCCCCCCCCCCCATCCCCCACCCCCACCACCCTGCACCCACCCCGCATCCTGTCTCAAGTACGTGGTGCAACGTTCACAAGGCATCCGCCCGTCATTAGTCATACGACGGCTCCCTCCCGACGAGCACCCACCCTCAAGTGCGGAGCGGAGAGACAGGCAGTCCGAGTCCTGCGCTGGCTGCCGTGGATGTGGAGAGATCCTCTTGAGGAGGCGGAGTGATGGAGGGAGGCAGAGGCACATTGAGGCAGATGCAGAGAAATGTGAGAGGGTGTCAGTGAGACTGGCGATGACGCGCTCGTGGCTGCGGAGAGCTGGCGAGGCCACGGCCCTGGCTCTGACTCACCTCATCCCCACGGGGCCTCCTGGTTGACGTCACTCAGCGTGCGCTGTGGCATTTCTCTGCTTCAACTTCTTTATGAGCGGAGCAGCAGCAGCCGCACACTTGAGCCTCTCTCACATCTGAGACTGGGTGTGTGCATCTATCTATCCATCTATCTATCTATCTATCTATCTATCTATCTATCTATCTATCCATCTATCTATCTATCTATCTATCTATCTATGTATTATCTTTTTTCTTACATCCTTTCAGCAGCATCTTGTACCCTGTAAACGCAGTCACAGCATTGTCCATGTTGCGAAAATGGGGAAATGGACACACTGGGGTCTGTGCTCTCTCTTTATAATCCATCAAATACTATCAATATGAATCAAATTCGGTCGCTCACGTGACAAAAAACGAGGCGTTCCGTTTCCAACAGTCGTGAGTGTTTAAAGCCGTTGTGTGCCGATCGTCCGTATGAAAGTGCTGTAGGCTCACACTTGAAAAGAAAGCCTGTTCCTCCGCAAGGAGAGGAGCCTGCCAAGAAAGCCCTTCAACAAAGAGGAAGGCCATTTCTCGGTGTGAGTGCAGCCGATCGCTCGGCGCTAGCATGGCGAAAATCGGAGCCGCCCCAGGTTTGCGTTCCCGCACGCAAAAACGAGGACTTCGAGCGAAATCACGATCACACAAAACTGTCGGGCTGTCGGCAGGGAAGAGGGGCGGGGCTTCTCGAGATCACTCGAGACGGCAAACTACAGAAGTGGTTGCTTTTATAGATGATTTTTTTTTTTTCGAGATTTGAAGGACTTAATGTGCTGATTAAAGTGTATTCA
The DNA here is from genome assembly GCF_046127955.1 of Nelusetta ayraudi. Classification (NCBI taxonomy): domain Eukaryota; kingdom Metazoa; phylum Chordata; class Actinopteri; order Tetraodontiformes; family Monacanthidae; genus Nelusetta; species Nelusetta ayraudi. The sequence continues at coordinate 7,531,479 of NW_027466052.1, read as the reverse complement.
GAGATCAGGGACAGTTTGCCAGGCCCACTTCGGCTGTTTGACGATGGAAGCCAGACGGTCTTACGCACAGCGGAGCGAGAGTGTGAGTTTGGAAAAAAAAATATATATGTATATATCAACGCATCCTCTGTCACCGACCTTCCCCTGTGTTAACGTGCCAACGGACAGTCTTTGGACTGTGAGAGGAAGGTGATGGAGAACAGTGAAGGTAGTCGTGTGATAACTTGGAGGTAAGCAAAAGTTTAACATGCAACTTTGACCCTCAAATGCAATATATCGCACCTTATGAATTCAATGTCTTTTCTTTCATTCTCATGACTATTGACATTGCAGTTTCTCACTGAAGGCGTCAAAACTATGTATGAACACACACGGTATTATGTAGGAAACAATTAAAGAGTAAAATAACTTAAACTTTAACTTTAAAATCTTCAAAATAGCCACCTTTCATAAAAAGCATATGTAGTTATTGAACTTGTGAAAAAAAAAAAATTCCATGAGAAGGTGTGTCCAAACTTTTGACAAGATGCTGCTGAAAGGGTGTAACAGATAGACAGATAGATAGATAGATGTAATAAAAAAGGTAGTTGACCCGACCAACCAGCATCCTGAGGGAAGTTTTTAGTTTTGACAATGTAAGGACTGCAATGTGGTCAAACTGGCTCCACTGGTGGTCATTAGCTCTCATTGGCCCAGTGTTGGTGTGACTGGCGGAGGGTTCGCCCAATAACCTCTGTCTGCTCTCCACCCTAAGTGTAGCCAGTGGGATGTGTCCTGTCGTGGATGCGTATGAATGTGGAGGAAGGAAGTGCAATTTCCCCGCTGACTGGGCATTTTTTTGTGGGTTTTTTTTTGTTTGTTTTTTTGGCTGCCTGACTGCTATACAACATGCTAACTCTCTTCTTTTTCTTTTTTTTTTTTCTCCCCCCCCCCCCCACCCCTAGCGTACCGTGACTTCCCGCTGCAGAGGCGGAGAGAGACGGACAACATAATTGGCTGCTCTGATGTCCAGTTAACAGGCTGTTGTGTGTCTAAAGCTCGGGAAGGCATCCATTAAGGCCAACGGTTAGGGCACCCCGCGCCATAAAGCCATCCACACTTAACACAAACCTAATCATTTCAGCCCCGTAATTTAACTCAACATTTTAATGCTGGTGAGTGACCTCACGCTTACTGTTGCTCCCAGAGAATGACGCTTCCGTTGGAGCCAAATGGACGACTGCTGGGAATATTGCAGGTTTCTACTCAGACGGGCAATTTTCTCCATGCTGGGATAATGGTAGTGGGAGGGAGGGGGGGCGGAGTGGGGGTAGCGGGAGCAGCGAGACTTAGTCACATGCTGTAGTGGAGTCACTGCGCGGTGCCACAGGCACCACCGCCCAATACAGCGCCTCATTGGTGTCGATTGCAGGCGCAGCCGGTCTCTCCGAGTCCTGCCGCCTCATCTGTCTCTCAGCACCGCCAGCTTCTTGTTATTTGCCGTTAGATGCCGCACCTCAGCGCCGGCGTCTCATTTGGGGCTGTTCTGTCAGGACGACTGAGAACTTTCCCCCCCCCCCACCCTCCCTTCACCGGCTGACAACGGCTTTTTTTTTTTCCGCATTGAATTTGTCAGCAATTGCAATTTTTCCCGCGCGAGCAGTTCGGCGAGGGCCGTAACAGTCTCGCACACCGTCACGTAAAGCAGTCTTCCTCAATTTACTGTTGCTTTTGTCATTGTTATTATTTAATACTGAGAAAGACGCTACACTTTTTGACTGATTGTAATGTTCAACATCAGAAGTGTTGCGTCACTAAAAAAGAAAAAAAAATACCATTGTGAGAAAACGAAACATGAAAAAGAGAATGGAGAATGGCTAGAAAAAGAAAAATATATAGCTAAATATATATATGTATATATACATATATATATTTATATTTTAGAAAAAACAATCCATGAATGAATTTATTGAAGATAATCAGTGTCCTGACAATTAGTTATTTATTTATTAATTTGTTTATTATTCAACTAGAAGATTTCAATAATCATACTTGCACTTCCACAAACTTTTCTTTTCACTTATCGTTCATGACATCTTTGCATTTTAAAATTATGAAGCCAGATAAGCAACGGCTCCAAAACATTGAAACATTGAGAAAAATAAACATCCATGCCAGTCTCTGAAACATGAAACAAAGACTTCAGAGTTTCTGGATCAAGCAAAACAAATCTGAATGCATCCAAAGGATAAAGCAACCAGTTTTATGGACAGTTAGTGTCCTTCCAATGAGGATGTTTATTTATCCAACATACAGTAAGACCAGATATTCCGTCCGACTGACTCACACGTTGATCGTTCCACCAGAATTCCTGTCTTTTCACTTATTTGTAATTACACATTTGTTCCCGTGTGACTCCACTAATGGACCAGAAGTCACGTGACCCGAGAGGAAGCCGAAAAAAAAAAAAAAAAAAAAAAAAAAACTGACTCAGAAGATCAAGCAGCACATTTCCTCGTCTCTAAGAGGTCACCTCCACTTTCCACACGAGCGCGGTAGATTTCCAGAACTCGAGACAACTACGCTCAGTAATGCTTATTAGTGTAAACATGAGTCATGGCTTCAAACCGGGAGATTACGGTTTGCTTGAATGACGGCTGCATTCCCTTTCACTCTCCCAGGCTGCTTCTGGCAGGATTTTGGACCTACGGCTGTTGGGTAAAAATAATGATAACAATGATAGAAATCATTAAAAAACGAAATAATAATCCTGAGTGCTGCTCTGGGAGGCAGGGAAGCCAGTGAGTGACGCGTCTCATGAGTTTATGAGTTGACATCAGGCCACCGTGTGCACCACCTGACACAGCCAGCGGAGTGCGATGACGGAACCGAGAGGCAGTCGTCGGCTCCGGCTCCAGGAGACACTCGGCGGCTGCCCATTTGTTTATTTATTTATTATTTATCTATTTATTCATCACCACCAGATGATTTTCCGTCTGACCCTAGCTGGAGCAAGAGCGCGTAATTACTTTGTCAATGTCTCTTTATTTTTTTTTATTTTTTCCATCTCTGGCTGTCTTCCTGGTTGAAAGACAGCAGGATGCAGCCAGAGCCAGAGGCCAACAACTCAACTCCAACACAAACGAGTTCACTTATTTATTTATTTTTTGCAGTTGGATCTTTCGCCTGCAACAGCTGCAGGCCAACCCCCCCCCCACCACCACCACCGCCACCACCCTCAGTCCCACCCCTTCCGAAATGTATTCACACAGCTTTGACCTCAGCGGGTTTTTTTTGTTTTGTTTTCGTTTTTCAGCAAGAAATCTTTTAATAGCAGCAGGTGGAGGGGATGGGTAGAGTATGTGTGTGTGTGTGCGTGTGTGTGTGTGTGTGTGTGTGTGTGGAGGAGGGGAGGTGCGTTTGGTAAAGATGTGGATGGAATGAGCTCTCTGCCTCACTCTGTGAAACTCATCTATTCTGCCGCCTGTCAGAGGGGGCGCCACGGGCGGACGAGTGTCTCTCCTCCTGCAGAGAGTTAATGGTGGCGGCACCTGGCTCACCTCTCCCTGCCAAGACCGCACAAACAACAACAACAACAACAACAACAACAACAACAACAAGCAGCTTCTCAAAAGGGGAAGGGCGGAGCCTGCGTTGGCACTCCACACTGAAACCTCTTTCAGATTCTCCTGTGTTTGAATCAGTCACTGTTATTTGCAAAACAAACTATTTTCCGTTGCAGATTAATTGTTTTATTGTTTCAGCAAAAGGTCCAAAGAGTCTCAATGCTGTTTGAAAATGGAGTCAGTTTTGACTATATATGTGCTGCGTCACTGACAGATGATACAAGACATTTATTAGTGCGTTGCTTTTACTTTGGGTGACGTCAAAAAACAAGGGAATCCCCAAGTGCATTTGCACTTCATTCATATAATGGATGCAAAGAAGTAGATTGACATATATGGCAACATCTGTATTTGAATCAGTTTCAGACTGATTTATTCTTTCTTTTTTTTTGAGAGGGCTCAGGTGTTCATGGTAGATGATAATGTAAACATGTTCTCAACCCAACTTTCTTTCATTTGTAGTGCGAGAAGTGCAAATCAGGAAGTAAATCAAGCTTTCATTCATAAGTGGCTTTTTAGCCCCTTTTGAGGCTCCCTATAGTTGCTGTAGGCCACAACATCTGTAGAGATCATTTATATGATGAAGGAAAAGTGCAATAAATATAAGAGCAGGCGGGCACAGACGAAGGATTACGCACTAAGTCTGCGTGACTCGTGAGTGTGCGTCGAGCGAAGACGTTCACGGCACACGTGCCGCCGGCAGTCACTGCGACGATGTTCCCCACCGGCGGCTTCGGAGATGCGCCGCAATTAAAGCGGCTGTTGGAAAGTCAATCTATGGATCAATTCATGCCTAGAATAACAGCGTTGGCCTTTTGGGGGAACTTTACTTTTCACGTGGCAGTGCGGTTTGCGACGAGGCGGTAAGTTTGCACCCAATGGAAGCCTTGAGTGCCTGGACAACTTCTTGTTTTTTTTGTTTTTTCTATTATTATTATTATTATTATTATTATTATTATTATTATTATTATTATTATTATTATTATTTCCATCACACAGCTGAAAACAAAATAATGGGAAACAAAATTGTGAATACAACTTTTATTAATTCAATAGAAAAATTGCAAACCAAAAGGGACACAGACTTTTTTTTCAAATTTCTTTGGCTGTTCACACAAAAATTAGCAAAAAAAAAAAAACACACACACATGGTTGTCTGTAATTGTCGCGTTTTCCGTGCGGCGTCTCCTTTCCCGTGCTCAGCTGCTGACGTGCACGCTCGAGGGACGCAGGGAAGCGGAGAGGGAGGGAGGGAGGAAGGGAAGGAAGGAAGGAGCTCTCGGCAGCGTTGGAGAAGAAAAGATTAAATGCCACAACATGCTCCGTCAACAGCAGAAGAGATTAGGAAAATCTCGCGGCCGCCCATGTCAAAAGCGAGGGGCGCTCCAGCCTCACGAGGCAGCGCCGCTTCACGTTGGAATCAAACGGCATATAATTTTAGATGGGAGTTAAATGTTGCTTACGCCACTTAGTTTCCAAGGTAACAAGAAGGGTATATTTAAAGTGAACTAAACTCAGGCAGAAAGGAGGAGAGGAGGGAAAGAAAGAGAGAAAGGAAAAAGCATCTGCAACAAACCTGAAGACGCAACTGCAATTAGTCCAACGGCAAACGATGAAAACAAGTCGTCTGCCGACGGAGGAGGGTGATAAGGTGTTGCGGGGCGGCCACCCCCGACACGTGCACCGCGACTGGTCCAGTTCATAGATCACGAGCTCTGCTTTGGACTGAGCAGAGCTTCAGTAGAAGCACAGGAGCTTTCTTTCTTTTCATAATTTATTTTCTCTTGTTGTTTTCTTCCCCCGAGTGTGTGTGTGTGTGTGTGTGTGTGTGTGTGTGTGTGTGTGTGTGTGGAGCCACTGAGACGAAAGAGTCGCCGCTTGAGCTGTAAACCACTCCTCGGAAAAAGATAAACAGAAAATCAAAGCCGACTGTGGACGGAGAGTCGGCCGCTTCTCTCCTCAAGTGGGAAGTTGTTTAAAAGGGCCGAGCGGAACACAACAAACAAAAAAGGCGACACTCAGCTCGAAGGCCGTTTGATTCTAGGGGGTCAAAGTTCGTCCTTTTACCAGTTCGATACGGACCTTCTTTTTTTTTTTTTTTGCGTTTTGTCTTTTTATACGGCGGCGCTAGTTGCGTCGCCGCGATGCGAAGGAGGCGAAGGGCAGGAATTTTAACTTGGCGATCGTCGTTACCAGAGTAACAAGGCTGAACGTGACGCTGTAGCTGCAGCACTGCTGACGAGTCGCCTGACAAACAAAACATTGGGAGGTAGGCGGAGGAGGTGGAGGAGGAGGTTGTGGGACTTCAGCAGAAGTTCAATCGCAAAAAAAACAAGAAAAAAAAGACGGACGCCAAAATTTCAGATGTACACGTGATTCGGAGCGTTTTAAGCATGAGGCGGACAGTTGTGGACCTCCCACATCCAGCAAGTGGGACTTATTAAAGTGCAGATAACAAGGTGGGGAGTCACCGCTGCAGCATCACACCTGCAACTTTCCCAGCTCCCACGAGGCGGAGAGTCAAAACCAGATGGGGAAAAAACATCCTGAAGCCGCGGGAGACTCGGCTCCATCAAGGCTGCCGTCTCAGGGCTGCCCTCAGTTTGGCCGAGCGTCCTCTCGGGTTCTCCTCCACCTCCGCCTTCTCCGGAGTGACAACTTTCCTCCGGATGGGCAGCCAGTCGCCGTCTCCCGCGGCCCTGCCGGCGCCCTGCGTCTTCGGGCCGAGGGGGTCCCAGCCGGAGAGGTCGTGGCCGCGCAGGAAGCGCTTGACCAGCCGGTCCTCCAGCGAGTGGAAGGTGATGACGCAGAGCCGCCCGCCGGGACGCAGCAGCCGCCGGGCCGCCCGCAGGCCCGCGTGCAGCTCGTTCAGCTCGTCGTTGACGAAGATGCGCAGCGCCTGGAAGGTCTTGGTGGCCACGTGCGCGGGCCGCTGGAGTCGGTCTCTGCGCGCGTGAGCGATGGCAGCCGGAAACGCCCCTGGAGGTGGAGGAGGAGAAGTTAGCGGATGTTCCCGGAAAGAATTAAACTAAACTGTTTGGACGTCCAGTTTAAGATTCATTGGGAAGATGGGGCGACATTGAAAAAACATTCACAGATTTTCATCAGTGTGTATCAATATCAGCATTTATTACTACTCTCTATGGCCCTTTTCAATTGGTTGTCTTTCAGGAGGTCTTTGCTTGGCCTTAATTCAGGACAGATGGGATCCTGTTTCGTTTCAGTTTCACTGTTTTGTAAAACTTGTAGAAATTGAGGAAGCAAAAGCACCAGTTTTATTTGTATTTTGCTCCAGCAGGCTCAGTACTGCGTCATAAAGGTATTAGGTAGCTAGATAGCTTTCTATGTGGATCATTTGTAAAATCATACATCAGACCTTGTTACAAATGGTCTTCATTTTTGTATGTATAAAAACATTTATGTATATTTATATTAGGGCTGTCAGTGTTAACGCATTTATCGCGATTAGCTAAATGCAATCCATAACGCATTATCATTATTATTATTATTATTTGATTTTATTTTTTCAGATATATTTTTTTAAGCATTTCAAACGTGAGGTCGGGTTCACACCGGAAGCGGAAGTGCCGCGGAATGGAGCCCGCTTCCTTTCGACGCCCTTCGGTCAGACCAGACGCGAAGTTGCGCGCACCTCTGCAGCCGGCTCACGCCGTGCAGCGATCTGGTCTATTTTGGGGGCGAGCCGCGAGCAGCGCGTCAAGCTGGACAGGAAGTCACTCAAAGAAACATGAGAAAATCCGGTAAATTTTCGAAATAAAAGCATTTTTCAAAATAAAATACCGCGATTGACAAATGCGATTATAACGCACACGCACGCACATACACGCACACGAAAGAGAGCAACAGAGCGGGCTGGCTACGCTGTGGGATTTTGGGTGTCTGAAACACACAAACAAACAGGAAAAAAGAGTGAGAGAGTGGCAGAGAGGAGTTGTTGTCAAGTCAAGATGGATGATGTGAAATTGATCTTGAGGAAAGAAATAGGTCTGAATGGGAGCAAACAACAGCTGAGCAGAAGCGCTTGTCGACCCTTGTGGAGAAATGTGCGTCTGGTGTGAACAGGAGGGCTGCGGCCTCCGGCGTGAACCCGGTGTGAGCCTTTTTGTACCTTTTTAGCCCACAGTCGGCCCCTCTGGACGATTTCTGGCAAGAAATACTTTACATTATAGGATTAAAAATGCCTTGAAATGCAACATAACAGAATTTCACAAGCGCAATTCAAACTGCGCAGTTAACCATGAAGATTCTGCAATTAAATCATGATTAAAAAAATAAATCGTTTGACAGCCCTAATTTAGAAACTTATATATTTGTATTTTTTAAGCCAGCAGTCGAACAAATGTCATGCATAAGACTGGCACACACACACACACACACACACACACACACACACACACACACACACACACACACACACACACAAACACTTAAATAATAAGAAAACATTTCATTTATAGTTCATCTAACAATAACACACAGACACTGAAGGTCAGCGCAAGCCGACGTTTCAGATTGATAAATGAATACGCTGCACAAAGTCCAAAACACAACTTGGGCTGGATTGAAATGAGGGTGCTGTGCTGCAGGGCTTCACGGAACTGACGCAGGAACGGCGCGCACTTATGAGAAACTGCAACAAATAGAGAAGTGAATGATGTGACATTTCTCTCCTGCTGCACTATACAGCTCTAGGTGTGACTCACACTGCAATCAATACAATGTCTGCACAGCGAGGCCCGGCCATATGCTCGATCACTAACTCATCTTTTAAAGGTCCTGCAGATACATCCATGGAGGGAAGGGGAGATTAAGATGTTTACATACTAGAGAAATTAGGGAGGTGAGCGGGAGGACTGCCGCATAATAAGAATTATTCAGCGTCCAGCTGAGAAAATGATGAAAAAAAAAAAAACTTAATGGCAATTTGGTTTTTCCTCAGTGACTGTACCAGATAACAGTTGTTGCATGTATTTCCTAGTAATTGTATTATGCCCAATTTTATGTCTCTATTTTCTCCTCCTGAGAAAATACCTTTTTTTTAGCCCTCTGTTTCCAGCCTCCAGCTAAAACAGAAAATTTTAGCTTCCTGCGAAAAAGAAAAAAAATACTTCTTCAACAAGCAGACAAAAACGAGGCTGCTCCCTCAGGTGGTGGTACAAACACCTGGCTGCGGGTGGCGTCACTAACGGGGGAGAGACATCAGTCACCTGTGTGACATCACAAAGGGCCGTTTTCCATAATGTGACACAATCAGATCAAGTAGAAGACGGGTGCCAATGCAAACCACGTATACATAGAACAGATGTTTCCAGCTGTGACAAGTGCAGCTGAACTAATTGTCCAGAAAAGCGCAAGTGCGTTGCATTTGTCGTCCACCATTATTTTCTACTGTTATCCTCCCCTCACACAGACGGCCTCATCACTTTTCACTCTTTTCATTGTATTCCCTTTTTTTTCCTTTCATTAGCACTTTCACTAATTCGGGGAAAATCGGGGCCTGTCTTGTAAATCTCGTTTGTCTCTCCACAGCTGCTCTTGTTGCCCACACCTCTACTCCCTGGACGGCGCTGACGCGGGCGCTGCTGTGTGTCAGGAGAACCAAGACCGAGAGCACGTCGGCGCCTTTTTCCCGGCAGGGGGGCGCTAACCTGGAGACGTCGGCGCAACAATAAATACTAAATAAATAAGTGAATAAATCATCGTCGGCAGCCTGGCGTAATTCCGGGGCTCGTGTGCGATATGGTCACCTGTGCACCAGTGTTTGCTTGTGTGTGAGTGTGTGTGTGTGCGTGTGTGCGCGTTTGTGTGTTTTTGTAACGTGTGAAGCGGGGTGCCCACTGGCGAGGAGATAAACAGGGGGACGAAGGGAAGCGGGAGGCGTGCGAGGAAGACATGAGTAACATTCTGTTCCCAGCCGCTCTCGCTCGCTCGCTGTCGGGGTGAGGTGTGGACGAGAGGCGCCCCGGGCAGCAGCGGGAGGTCTGACCGAGCTGGCGGTCGGCGCGAGAATCCGCGGATGGATATTTTCTCATGTGGAGCCCGGGACCGGCGGGCTCGAACCTACCTGCCACCACGGCGGCCAGCTGCCGCGTGCCGGTGATGGGCGCCGCGCGGCGCGCCTCCACCACGGCCCCGGCGATTCTCCTGGCGCGTCTCTCCTCCCCGTACGCAAGCAGGATGGAGGCGAGGGCCTGTTGATCTAAGGTATTCACCACGTCAGCAGCCGAGGGTACGTCGGGGTACCTACGCACAAAGAGAGGCCCAATTAAGCCGCTTGACGTCATGTCCTTGCTGACAGCGGCAAATCCTGACAACTCTGAGATACAGCTGAAAAGCTTCCCGGCCGACGAGTGGTGGAGAGGTAGAGAGAGGGGGGGGGTGGGGGGGGTGGGGGGTGCGGGAGGAAGAGAAGTAAAGGGAAAAGGCAGCTTGTGCTCTTAATAAGGTTGGCTGCGCAGGTACACAGGCACGCGCACACGTACCACTCGAACATAAGCCTGAAAAATTAAGTAGGGCACGTATGACGGCGTTTTTAAAAATAACATTTTCGCATCATCCATCCATCCACCTTTATGAGTTGGACTATAAATATGAACTCTTCGGCGCCGGCGGAGGCCCGCGTTTGAATTGAACCGCGATATCGAGTGTGCAGAGTACTGAGCAGCGAGACGGGTGCAGATTTGCGGCAAAAATGAAATGGCCGGATGATTGAAAAAAAGGTGATTCGTTTGAGATCAAGAATATCCGCAGCCCCCAAGTGAACAGTTGGGAGACGCAATACAGACTATTCGTGTCATCCCTGGATATAATTACAATGTCCAGCTCACAACCACGTCTTGTATAAATTTACCAGAAAGTCCAGGATCAAAGACACTGTATCAGACTGGGAAATGTGTTTGAAAGATTTACACAGCAGTAAATTGAGAGCAGAAGGAATCCGTCTCGGTGGCCGAGCATCAGACGCACCGGGATCAAATCTGGCCGCCGCCAGAAACACAACAAAAGACTGAACTGATCACCGTCATTGGCTGTAAACCACCGGCTTTGAGGAGGTCGGATACTTGCTTGTGCACGGGTCAGAATTTTTCCACAGGCATCGTCGTAAAAACAAAACACGTGTCCTTGTGCTTTTATCTCGCGGTGACAGACTGAGACGCCGGAAAATCTTATTCATGGACTTCGCTGCATTCTGTCCGGGGTCTTACGGAAACTCTATCAGGACAAACGACATCGAGGTCGAACAGATATATAGATAGATAGATAGATAGATAGATAGATAGATAGATAGATAGATAGATAGATAGATCTATCTAGATATAGATCTAGATATCTACACTACATTACCAAAAGTATTTGCTCACCCATCCAAATGATCAGAATCAGGTGTCCTAATCACTTGGCCTGGCCACATGTGTATAAAATCAAGCACCCAGGCATGCAGACTGTTTTGACAAACATTCGTGAAAGAATGGGTCGCTCTCAGGAGCTCAGTGAATTCCAGCGTGGAACTGTCATAGGATGCCACCTGTGCAACAGATCCAGTCATGAAATTTCCTCGCTCCTAAATATTCCACAGTCAACTGTCAGCTTTATCATAAGAATGGAAGAGTTTGGGAACAACAGCAACTCAGCCACGAAGTGGTAGGCCACGTAAACTGAGGGACAGGGGTCAGCGGATGCTCAAGCGCATAGTGCAAAGAGGTCGCCGGCTTTCTGCACAGTCAATTGCTGCAGAGCTCCAAACTTCATGTGGCCTTCAGATTAGCCCAAGTACAGTACGCAGAGAGCTTCATGGAATGGGTTTCCATGGCAGAGCAGCTGCATCCGAGCCATATATCACCAAGTGCAATGCAAAGCGCCGGATGCAGTGGTGTAAAGCACGCCGCCACTGGACTCTAGAGCAGTGGAGACGCGTTCTCTGGAGTGATGAATCACGCTTTTCCATCTGGCAATCTGACGGACGAGTCTGGGTTTGGAGGTTGCCAGGAGAACGGTACATTTCGGACTGCATTGTGCCAAGTGTGAAATTTGGTGGAGGAGGAATTATGGTGTGGGGTTGTTTTTCAGGAGTCGGGCTTGGCCCCTTAGTTCAAGTGAAAGGAACTTTGAATGCTTCAGGATACCAAAACATTTTGGACAATTCCATGCTCCCGACCTTGTGGGAACAGTTTGGAGCGGGCCCCTTCCTCTTCCAACATGACTGTGCACCAGTGCACAAAGCAAGGTCCATAAAGACATGGATGACAGAGTCTGGTGTGATGAACTGTGTGGATGAACTTGACTGGCCTGCACAGAGTCCTGACCTGAACCCAATACAACACCTTTGGGATGAATTAGAGCGGTGACTGAGAGCCAGGCCCTCTGGACCAACATCAGTGTGTGACCTCACCAATGTGCTTTTGGAAGAATGGTCAAACATTCCCTTCAACACACTCCTAAACCTTGTGGACAGCCTCCCCAGAAGAGTTGAAGCTGTAATAGCTGCAAAAGGTGGACCAACATCATATTGAACCCTATGGGTTAGGAATGGGATGGCACTTAAGTTCAAATGTGAGTCAAGGCAGGTGAGCAAATACTTTTGGTAATATAGTGTATCTATTAGCTATTGTTCGTTCGTTTGTTCGTTCGACCGCAATGTAGTTTGTCGTAATGGAGTTGCCGTAAGACCCCGGACAGATCTCATAGCCTTACAGACGCCACTTAGCCAAGGACAGCGTGCCATGTCATTGAAATGGCCGGAAATCGCAGACCCCGTACAGATCTCGTAGCCCGGATAGATTTTGTACCTACACTGGCAGCGGGAAACGACACTGACCTGCAGTAAACCTTGTGTGCCTTTTCTTTTACCTCTCTCCGTCCATCCTCATGTCCAGGGGTCCGTCCTTGCTGAGGGAGAATCCTCTGTGGGCCTGGTCCATCTGCATGGAGGAGCAGCCGGCGTCCAGCAGGACGGCGTCCACGCTGCCCGGCTCCACGTTGACCCGCGGCACCAGCGCCTCCAGCTCACTGAAGCGGCCGAGCAAAGGCTTCACCCGGCCGCTGGAGAGAGGGGGACGAAAAGACAGACGTTGCTGTGTCGACGAGTGCTTTTAAAAGTTGTCCGACACACACACACACACACACACACACACACACACACACACGACAAGCAAATGTAACAGCTGGAGGACAAAAGGAGTTGGTTCTGTCTGGTTCTGTCCGCCTCATTTCAGTGTGATTACTGAAGCGTAACGTAGGGTTGGAATCATGCCATAAACAATAGTATGAAAAAAAAAAACAAAGGCGTGGCATCAGTAGAACTCAGCTGATTGGCTCGTTCTCTAGCCCAGGTGGTTTTTACAGCAAGGAGGTTGCAGGTTCGGGGGCCTTTTCTGTGTGGAGTTTGCATGTTCTCCCTGCGTCTGCGTGGGTTCTCTCCAGGTTCTCCGGCTTCCTCCCACAGTCCAAAAATATGCATGTGAGGTGAACTGGAAACTTTAAATTGTTTGCATTTGTTTGTCTTTCTATGTGGCCCTGCGATGAACTGGCCACTTGTCCAGGGTGTCACCCTGTCTTCGCCCCATGACATCTGGCAGAGGCTACAGCAGACCCCCTGCTGCACCATGAGTGCAGGAGGAAGCGGGTAGAGAAGACGGATGGACGGATAATAAAGGACTGGTGGAATACACGCGACTGCGGCACTGAAGACGCCGGCGCTGGCATGCACTTTGTTTTTTTCGTCTCTTTATTTTACGGTTAATTCGCGTCACTCTTGCTCCCTTTTATGGGCAAAACAATAACCCCACGGTCTGTAAATTAAGTGTGGGCATTCCAGGAAGAAATTGGCAAATCCTCTATTTCGAAAACCCACTGAGGACAAAATGGCCAGGGAGAATCTCGCCCACGCTTTGCTTTGCTGTTGTTACTCACTATGCTGCAGTGATTGATTAGTTGAAAAATCTATAGTAAAGGCTTTGTTGTTGTCTCCCATCACCTGCGCAATTGCTGTCTGTTACTGCCTCTTCAGTGGCAGTCCACCCACCCATATGCAATTTCAATTTTTTTTTTTTTGTAAACTGGTTTTTAAAAAAACAAACAGTCTTTCTGGTGGGAAAATAAAACTTTTCGTCACTTTCTGCGGCTTCTGTGGTGGTTTGTCTTTGAAATTCAATGTCTCTTTTTCAATCAAACCTTCACGTCTCCCTGTGTCTCCATGTACGCTGTTGTGCCGCCAGGCTCAGCATAACGACTGACTCAGTTTGTTCAGCCCAGTTTTGAACTAATCTGTTCACCATTAGAGCATTAACCAAAGGCTGAGGTGTCTTTAGAAGTTGTTTGCCGTTGTTGATGCTGTTTTTGACTGAAAAACATCTGGCAACCATGAGACTGGAGCAGATGGCAAGCATACATTTATGAAAAAGGAAACAAAAAACAGTTGTACGAGTTGGCTGCTAGTCGAAGACAAACGGGGAAAGCTGCCGTCCGGTCGTTGGAGTTCAGCTGCTTCCTCTCCGCTCAACACACAGCGGATGCAGGACACACCAACTGGAAACAAGTGTGTGATAAATATCATGAAAAAAAAATCTCATTGGCAGCCAAAGCAGAAACGATTAATCAGCTTGGTGGGCGCCGAAGGCAAGTCTTCAAATAACAGAGTTTGAAGAATTAAAAGTGTGCATGATGTTTGATTATGTTGGAAGTGATATTATATTATACTATACCAGTAAATACAGTTCAATACTAATTGTACTAATACTAATACTAATCATTATACTATGCATACATATATTTCATTTGAATGACAACGGTTCATCTGTGTTATTACTATATGTGTATGTCAATTACAAATGAATAATAATGACAGGGTTTATGCTGGTTTCCTGTTTACAATCGTAATGGTTTATACAACACATGAAGTCTTAATTCAGTCATGAAACAATTCATTAATCTGTACTTATTATCGTTTTACACAGTAGTAAAAACAATTGGGGTCGGCCTTATATTTCTATTTTTACACATACTGCAGTACCCATTACAGTCTTTGAAGTAGTGTTAAGAGGTAAAACTAGAGCCCTTATTATTTTTTGCTGAACATGTAATCGATTATGGGATGGCATAAGGTCAGAGAAAAAACTTTTTTCAGAATCGCCTAAAAAAAAAGAGAAGAAGAAGAAGGAGAAAATTGGCCCGACTACATGAATCTCATCTTGCACTAACGGCTAAAGAGGGAGCGAAGCACGGGAGAGGACAGTGCTCCGCTGACCAGTCGTCCGTGCCCTCTATTAAAGCCGGGACCTTTTCCAGCGAATGTTACATAGGTCGGGTCTGAATAAAACACCGACTGAACTCCTGGTGTTATTAGTCTTTGGGGAGCAGAAATAAAGTGAAGTGTTCTGGTGCTGAGCGGCGCTGCCACCGCTGGCCGGCGTGCCAACTGACACAGGGGCCTCCGCCGCAACTCAGGCTCCTTTCCCGTGAGCTGTACAGAATCTTGTGCAGAGCTACATTATAATTACAAAGGAATATTTTTTTTTTCCATGGTTGCTTTTTTATTCTTTTTTTTTTTTTTAATTGAGCAATTTAAGACGGCTAACTGTGCGTTCGCCCACGCACGACTGATACACAAAATCTTGGACTTGCGCGCGGCAACTTCTACGATTTTAGTGGAAGTCACTTTGTGAGCCACCGAAAGATTTAAAAATATGCAAAACTGTTACATAACATTTCTAAATAATTAACTTCATTATGTGACTTAGACACCGAGTTGAAAATATAAATGCCTTATGTAAGGTCTTATATTATTAAAGGGGACAAGTTTCAGCGGCGACGTCCTGGTGTGGCTTCATAATTGCTGAAGAGATCTGGGCTATTTATAGTGGTGGCACCCTGTTGACACCAGGCACATTTCTATTATTTTGGCTTCTTACCAGATTACCAACTTACCCTGGATATGTTTTATCTTGTTTCATTTCTTACAGTGGGAGATTGAAGGAATTGAAGACAGAGGGATTAGAAGAGTGAATCATGGGATACGTGACCTGCCAGTGTGAAATATGGGAAGTCCATCTAACTTCCAGGCATCACTGTAGTACCGTTTGGGGTTCGGGTTACAAGTAGGTTAGTGTATAATGGTCACCATGACGCTAACAGTTGATGCCATGTACTTAAAGCTGCATTATGAAGACGTATGGATGGAACGCAAACGTATCTTTTAAATAGTCACCAAAAATGAGCAACTATTTTCTCGCCACTCAACAGTTAAAAAAAAAACATGACCGCAATTCATTGTAGGAAAATGTTCTGTCTGACCACCTGATTTAACTCTATCAACACAATGTTAAAATATCTTCAAAACAATGACTTCTGCGCACTTTTTAACGTGGCAAACAGATTTTCGCCGAGACAGAACATGAGCCACAATATCAGACAAGACATTTCCTTTATCCTTTTTTTTCTCATGAAACCCATTGACAAGTTATTATTTTTGCCACACACACACACACTGAACCCAATCTGAATACTTCCTTTCAATCATCTGTTCTTATCCATCTAAAATAGGAAGTGTAGCCAGCGAGGACATTAAGAACCTTCCCAGCAGTCTCTTCACAAATCAAGCCTGAAATATTCCCTCGTGTTGACCTGTTCGCTTCCTTTAACTGCGTCACTGAAGCCCGAGACAAGATGCTGATTGATTGCTTTCAGCAGGGGAGCTGTGATGAAAATATCTACAGTCCGATGGAGGGAAAAAGTGAGATAGAGAGAGAGAGAGAGAGAGAGAGGGAGAGAGAGAGAGAGAGAGAACGGAGTGATAAACACAGAAAGCAGCAGCAGAGACAGGTGGCTCCTTAAATATATTTCGTGGTCAAAAGTGACATTTGTGTTAACTCAGTTGACCTGAGCGGAGCAATTAGAAACCTCCCTGGATAGCATATGTATCAAGTATTAAAAAATAGATTTGTAACTAGGTCAACTGGTCTTGTCTCATAACATCAATATCCTTTTTTTTTTCTCTTGCCACAGAATACTCAGGATGTTCCATGAAAATAAGACGCGTTTTCAAAAATGGAAAACCCTGATGCCCAACTGATTGATTGAGGCAACTTGCGTAACGCCTCCAGTCTACAGCGCAGCGACTCCTGCGCTGGACTCGCTTCCTGTTGCCGTCCAACAATTCCCACCGATATTTACATGCGGCGTCGTGACTTGAAGGAGGAGCAGAGCGGGAAAGCGGCACGCTTGTAGATACAGTCGGAGGAGAGGCGGCAAACCGAAGCTTACGGGGGCATTGAGCGGCACGCCGTGACCACGCTAAAAACAAAAGTTTCAACACAGAACGCGTCTCCGCTTCACAATCGCTACCACAACAACTTTGTGCCACCGAGGTGGCGGTCAAGGCCCGAATGCAGCAATGAGGAGGTAGCAGAAGAGGAGGACAGCATCCTCCACCTGATCGCCTCTCCCGTCGAAGGAGGACGGCTGAGTCACAAAAAGACATTTTATCCTGACACAGAGCGAGTCCGGGCAAAGAGAGACAAACTGCTCCACCTCCAAAGACACGGACACATTTCTGGTTGCCGGTTCCAGTCGGAGCAAAAAACTTTATGAAAAAAACGTACTCCTCTAACTTGCATGAATTTTAAAAAAAAAAAAAGTCCAAAAAAAGGGCTACATGTTTATGTTACATCATTATATTATCATCTGTTTACATTTACGAGGACGTAAAGTTGTCACGCTGATAGAGAAAAGCAGCATGTCACTGTGGACACCACAAGACATTTTTTAACAGGTGGTGCCGGAGGCCATTAAACACCCACCCAGCCACACACACACACACACACACACACACACACACACACACACACACACACACACACACACACACACACACACACACACACACACACACACACACACAGGCACCGGGTGCATTTTCGATTACTTTATGATATGTGGTGCAAATATTGAATTTGTACGCGACAGAATCCAGCGTGGGATCTTCCAAGGGTGCTGCTGTCACAGTTGACAGTTTGTGGTCTTCATTAAGACGGCTGGCTGTGTTCGGCTTGACCAGGCCGCTGCAGCCACATGACAGCTCAGCTGAGCCCCATTACACAATGTTCGGGGCAGGTCTGATTTGAGCACCGGCAATGCTGCTTATTTTTTTTATTTTTTTTTGTCACATTCATGCCGTTCCAACTTTCAGGGTTGTTTGCATTTGAGAGAGGGACGACGTGGCACGCGAGTGGCTTTTTCTCCGTTTGTATGCAATGAAAGCAAGATGGATGTGTCTGTCGTTGTCGTTAGCGCTGTTAGCCTAAACCCGCGCATGCTCACCGGCCACTTTTATACTTTAATTGTCGTATTTTTTCTGTAACCGAGTCTGGACGTGTTATGCGTTCAGACATGTTGCTCTGCATCAGTTTGTGACGGTTGTGATGTGGGCAGCAGTTTCTCAAACACTCTGACCTGCAGCCCGTCTGGCACCAACAACCACATTCACCACATTCAAAATCCCAACACAATCCCTTTCTCCCTCCATGATGCTCACTTTAGACCTTCAGCAAGTCGCGTCACCACTTCTACCTGCATAAATGCATTGAGTTGCTGCCATGTGATTGGGTGATCTGTGTTAAAGGTTAAGTGTGTAATATTTGGAGATTTTGAGGAGAAAAAGCGACATCAAGTGGTTACATTTTATGCTGCAGTGCTCACCCTCCCTCTCCCGAGCTTGCCAGTGAACTACAGGAACACAAACCCTGGATACCTCGTCCACCTTTTTCTTCGTTGGTTCGTAGGCTTTCTTAGAAATATGGCAGTGCAAGATGGCAGCTCGTTGGGAGCCAGACCTTTGCTCTATGTGTATTCTTATGTATGTGGGAACCGCTCCATGTGGAGGAAAACCAAGTTACTGTTATTGTAAGGCGAGTGTACACTTTTACTCATGTATTTGGGCAGTATTTACCAGAGTTTTTACCAATATAAAATTGTAAATCAGGGCAAATATAACACACCGGTCCAATTTAACACTGCACCTAGATGTTGTGAATGGTTAGTATGTAACAGGGCTATACAAACTATGTGGCTGGAAAATGCTACGAGGCACCGTTTTTCACGACACATCGAGAAAGCAGCTGCCATTACTGATGGAGAGCTCGAGATTGTTAATGTTCCTCTGCTCTTCGCACCTACATTTCTGCCTTAAGGAAGCCGTTTTGATAACGCAGAGGTCTACAAGCTCGGTAAATCCAAGTTTTAACTGTACACACCAGTGGCTGCCAGTCGTCCGAGCTGAGATTTCATTCCACAGAGACAATGAGTTCATGTCGATCCTGTTCTAAACCAGTTACAAGTTTAGTCACAACTCGCGCCATTGTGTCTTATAAGTGGGTGTGAACTCTGATTAGTCAACCACTAACTACGACTCCGGGAGCGACAGCAACCAGATACAGCGCTTCGAATGCGGTCTTCAAAATTCGAAACTTTTATCGTGGGCACAAAACAGTGCTGGGCTGTGATTGCGCGGGGAGGACGTCATAGCAACAACCTGTAAGGTGAAAATAGATAATAGCGAGACGCCACAGGTGGGGGAGGGGGGGTTTAGAAGAAAAGAAAAATCTGATTAAAGACGCAGATGGATTCCGGGTACGGCGAGAGCAACTGTTGTACGCTCCCACTTTCAAGCAAACATTTGGTATGAAGTGATCGTTTCTGCTTTTTCAAAGCGAGGTTCGGGTTCACGGCAACGCTCCACGCTCTGCGCCGGGGTTATACAGTGCCGGAGGCATGGGAGTGGAGCGCAGAGCGAATCCTCCAACTGCGTTTAGCGGCTGCACTGCGTGGGCTGCCGGGGTCTTTCACGAGGCTTCCAGTAATGCCGGTTAATTGCAAAAAAAAAAAAAAAAATTTCTCCGGCCCCTCTCCGCTTGCATCACGAGTGGGCGTGTGGTGGGGGAAGAGGGGGGAGGGGTTTACAGCGGGGACAGGGGGGAGTGCGGGGGTGGGGGGGGGACGCATCGGCGGTGACAGAGTGCGGCGCTTCCTCTTCTTTAATTGTCATTCCCTGCTTGCAGGCACATCGCCGCCGCACATACCCCTTGGGAGAGGTTTCCCCGGAATCTACGTAAAAAGGATTCCTTCCCACGCCACGGTCTTAGGAACATCTCATTTTCATCCTCCCGCGCCTTGCTCTCGCTCTCTCTCTCTCACACACACACACACACACACACAGACTCCCTCTCACCCTGGCATTGTGTCCTCGTGTCTCCCTGTTCTCTCACTCCTCATTTGGTTATTTTTTTTCTTTCTGTTTTTCTTTTTTTTTTTTTTCCCTCGCTCAACTTCCCTGGGCTTCTCTCCATCCACCCGCACCCCTCCGCCCCCACGCGTCCTATAGATCCTCAGCATCTCCCTCGCACGCTGCAGGCGTGGGCTCCCACTCTGACAAATGACGTGCCGGGCCCACCAGCCTTGTGCGTGGGGGCGGGGAAGCGTTAAGTCAAGACGGAGGAAGGGATCCGATTGGACGGCGAGGCTCAGGGGTGTATCTCGGCGAGCGGCATCCGGGGAACTGACTCTCGGGGCGAGAAGTGCGAAACAGAGCGAGGGCTGCAACGCCACGTCACACCTACGGCGCGCCTTGAGAAATGATGAGTGCCGAGCCGAGCCGAGCCGAGCCGAGCCGAGCCGAGCGGTCAGTCTGTCAGGCAGCAACGTACATCACGGCAAAAAGATGATGCGGCTCGCCACGCTTGCCCGCGCAGCTTATGAAACTGTCTTTAGCCGCTCGGCTGGAGCCCGACGCCTTTTTTTGATAAATCACTCACGAGTGTTCCTCGGCCAGCTGCTCGGCCAGAGCGACGGCCGCCGGATCCCGGTCCAAGGCCACCACTTTGACTTGGGGAACCGTGTTCAGTATCGCTTTGGTATGACCGCCACCTCCAAATGTCATGTCCAGGACCACCTGCAGGCAGGGAGGCAAGAAAACAACACATTCCTCACACACCAGCACTCGGCAAACACTGTTAATCACCAGCGTGCTGCTGCTGTCACAATCTGACTGGTTCAAGTTGCTCTGACGAAAGCGTCCCCTCTGTGCACCGCCGGCTCTTTACATTTCCAGGGTGACAGTGGGGACAGCTCATTTTTATCCCACACGACATAAAAGACAGCACAGAAATGAGTCAAGCGCTATTATCAGTCGTGAGTCTCTGTGTCAATGCAGGCGAGGTTCAAGTTAGAGCCAAAGCGCATCCTGGCTGAAGGTTGATCAAGTTTTTTGTTTGTTTGTTTGTTTTTTTCTATCACTGGATGCACTGAATGAAATGCAGCAGAGAGGCGGCTGTCTTTCTGCACAGGTATGCCACCAATGTTCAGCTCATAATGTCATGTACCATTTTCATCAGCACATACTCGTAGTTTGTGAATAAAGAGTAACTAAGAGTTTAAATAGAATACATTAACGGACCCCACGTTTCTCATTTTCACATCGTTATTTCTCATTGTCTGATTGCAGCCTTGTTGCCAGGAATTATAGAAAAAAAGTCTCTATGGATCTCCAGAAACCAGCATAATTAGCCATGTGTTTACAACCTCTCAATAACTTCTTACTGGAAAGTGGAGCTTGGAAAAACACGGGATGGACTGAGACACATGCACAGGCGCATGTGACGACTGGCAGCTCGTATCTTTCTTTGCAACCTGCTCTGGACCAACAACGGGGGGGCGGGGGGGGGGGGGGGGGAAGCAGTTGAGCCGATGACGTCAAACTGCAGCACCTGGGCAGAAACTCGAGAGCCAAACATCAATCATCAATGTCTGCTGTGGACATTTTCATCTTCAGTGGAGGGAGGAGATAAAAAAAACAAAAAATATAATTTACACTGCACGTTATGCAGCATTTTGACAAAGTCTTGAAGTTTTGACTCATTCAATCTGATGAAAGCTTTCATGTAGGAAAATTATTATGAACCATCATGGCATTTTTACAGTGAACCTCCAGGAAATGAGGTTTGTCCTGAGAGAACCATTACAACAATGCAGCGTGGCAGAAAAATTGAGGAAAGTTTTGTTTAAAAAAAAAATCTTGATATTTATTCCCGCCAGTTCCGTCAAAAGCAGATCGCTTCAATGAATTCCCCTATCAATCCCTGCTAGGGACCACTTCATACAGCGTCACCTCCATGCAGAGCTTTCACAATCACTACTCGATCAGCACCAGTAACAACGCCAGTGGCTCCTCTCTGCAGCAAGGTGCCACAAGTGCTTCGTTTGCTGTTCACATTATTTACATGTTAATCCAACCGGCAGTGGGAAAATATCTGATTAAGAAGGAAAAGCCTCGACGCTGGCGGCCCGCTGCGGCATTGTTGACGCCGGGCAGGTTTGGACCTCACCGGGCGATAAAAGCCGGCCCTGCGAACGTGAACAATCACCCGGATTACACTTTTATTATGCGCGTGTGTGTGTGTTTGTGTTTCGAATCTCCGCCAGGTGGTTTGTTTCAACTTTAGCCAATGGCAGGAGACAGATGTAGAACGAGACGGAGGCGAGCGGCAGCTATTCCCCCCACAAATACATTAAACATGTCAGTCGATGGCGGCGGCGGCGGCGGTGCTGAAGGTGGGGTGTGTACGTGCATGTATGAGGGAACAAGTGATCAATGGCAGTTTCCTTCTCCTCCTTTGCAGCGCGCAGCAGCAGATGGGGAGGGGGTGTGGGCTAGTGGGATGAGTCACACGCATAATGAACTTGCCTGTTGTGCTATTCAATACACACACGCGCGCGCACGCACACACGCACAGGCAGGCACGCACGCATCAAAAAAAAACAGAAGAGGAAAACAGAAAAGCATACAGCAAAGTGGTCTCGCTGTAATCAAAACAGTCGACAGTAGCGCACGGGAGATGAAGCAGTCCTTGGCTGGAGTGTTTACTGCAAACGGCTTTTGTCACATCTCGAGAAAGTGACGGCTAAAAGAGAGGGACACGCGCACGCTGGCTCACACACACACACACACACACACACACACACACACACAAACACACATACATACACACACACACACACACACACACACACACACACACACACACACACACACACACACACACACACACACACACACACACATCATCTGCGTCAGTGATGGGGGGGTGCTTGCGAATGCTCAATATTTGTTGAGGTGGTTGGTTAGAAACAAACTGCTTGCCCACGAGAGGGTCGGGGATGAGGGGGAAACATCCCCCTTTACACTGTCAGATACAAGTCTCATTTGATCCTCCAAAAAGAAAATGAATGCATGCAAACATAGAGAGACGAATGTTTACAGGGTCAACTTCAGGGTGAATTGAAAAACGAGTCGCCTGCCTGCAACTTGACGCAAAGCGTGCGCTCATTTCAGAAGACCTGAGAGCCGCGCTAATTCTTTTCTTCCTTCTTCCCCTTTTCCTCTTTGAAATCACCTCCTGCTTCTGCCACCAGACCAGCGTGAACAAAGTACCTGAAGAGAATTTGGTTGCAATGGGTTTGGCATTTGTGACGGTGATGATGACATGACTGCACCACGTGGGAGTGAGTCATCCATCCACCCATTCATTCAGTCCGCCGCTTGCGCGCAGAGGGGTCACAGCTCGGCTCTCGCCCGAGCCGGGGCCTTCTGCTGGCTGCTGGGGGGAGGCTGGGTGGGGGTTGTGGGGGGTTGGGGGGGACAGGCAGACTGGAAAGAAGCCAGGATGCAATAAGGGGATGATCCCGGGCGCCAAATGCAGGGGGGAAGACGTCTGGAAGCAAGCAGACGGATCGGGGTGGCCCGTGTGTCTGTCCTGCGTTAGAGGGGCCTGTAATATCTGCCTTTCCCAGCAGAGGGAACAGGAGAGTCAGGAGCCGGAGTGGCGCAGTACAACTGCCAAAGCCGAGTGGTGCAGCGCACTTTCGGCACCTTTTCTCCCGAAAAGAGTCGGCTGTCCTCACAGGCGCGCTTCGACGCGGTCGGCTCGGACGAGACGGATCACTCACTGGGAGCAGATTCGGCAGCCGTCTCTCAGGGAGGGAGAAAAAAACTGTCATTTCATTTTTGTCCCCCCGCCCCTCCTCCTTCCGTCTTTTTGTCCCCCCCACCCCCTTCTTATCAAAGGCAAAAATAATATGCCGCAACCTGTGGAAAAAAGGGGCCTCAACCCCTGTCAACTTCTGGTTGAATTCATTAGGAAAAGGGGGGGAACCCGAACCCGAGAGAGGAGCGAGTGATCACCTAAATCCAACTTGTGACTCCCCAGCCCAGGTCAGTTACAGTGGGGGATCTAAAGTGTCATTGAGGGGAGTTTTTACAGCTCTGGTTACACACCGACACGCAGACCATTAGGGGAGACAGATACACAGGTACGGGATCGCTTTTCGAGTCGCGTCCGTTGCCATGGCAAGCGCGGAGGTAGCCGGTTTGCATTTCTCTCTCTGTCACACAAAGTTCACGGCGTGACGGGCTCGCGCACACCAACTTTGGCGCCGAGTTCGCCGATTGAGAGCGTGGCGCGAACAGATGGACGGTGGAGGTCGTGATGAGACTTTTTTTTTTGTTTCTGTTTTTTTTTCTCTCTCTCTCTCCCTCCCTCCCTCCCTCGCTCTCATGGTAGACAGTGGTCAACCTGGCCAGTGTCTTTGTACCTGACCAAGATTAGCATAGAATTAAAAAAAAAACAAACTCCCTCAAAAACACGCTTGAACGTGTGGACAACCTTCCCACATATTGAACTTTACCTCCTTTTCTGCGCTCTATTCAAAAAGACATTGCGACAGATGTGTACATTTGTCTGCAGGGTGGGTGTGTGTGTGTGGGGGGGGGGGGGGGGGAGGGGTTGTGAGGGGGTAAAGGGGGCAGATGGCAAATGGGAGCAGAATAGTTTTCAAAAGAGCTTCCTGCAATTACTCTGTCAGTGAGGATGGCGAGCGGCCGTGTCTGGGATGCGCGCGGACCTTTGGCCTCGCTAAGATGAATTTTAAATAAACAAGCTACCTGTGTGTCGGCGAGTGGGCGAGGACGGCGTGCGGGAGACACAAAAAAAAGTGATACGGGAGCCCGGCGATGTTGACAAAACTCTTTGCCAGTGGCCTCCTTCCGAGAGCCTCCCAGTGTGTTAACATAATCTCCCTTTTGTTCGAGGAATGCCGCAGAGTTACGACAAATACTTTGGTTCCTCAGCCATTCAGCGCCGCTTGCTGCCGTTTAAATAAAAAACACTCGCGGAGGTATTTGAGCTAGTTAGGGCAAGACAGCATGCGTGTAAAAACAGCATTTACCCTCTAAAACAACCATCTGCGATTTCGAATGTGCAAGTGAAAAGGTCACTTTCAGTCTGGAAGTGCATACGTTTAAAATATTCAAGCACTACTTTTTTCAATGTAAGAAATATATAGGCAGGCAGGATGCACATTTTTTTTTTTTTTTTTTATCAATAATGCATTTCGGGAAGTGAGATGGGACTCAGCATGTCAACCATTAAGGTGGATTTGAATGTTTTTCCCCTCATCCTCACAGATGAATCTGCACCAAATACGGGAATAAGGTCATTTTAAAATGAACAGTGACAACTAATATGCCTGTGACTGGATAGACAGACTTTGTAATACCTCATGCTTGTCCTTCTGCAAAGATGGATTTATCTCTCTGGGTGACATTTGAAAATGAGTAAAAACTTGGCATTGATCAGCTGTAAAGAAATCTCATGTTGCACCAACAACTCTGGTCCACAGTTAAATAATGAATCATCAATTTGACAATAATGATTCATCACTTTAAGATTGATATTTTAGCTTCGATACAGTTGTACAGTCACCTGCATGCATTGAAGCAGGTCTTCAATCCACCCACGGTTAGCCGAACTTTTTTTTGTTGTCTTTTTTGTGTTTTCTCTTTTAATCAGTGGCAATCACTGTCAGCTGCTGCAAAGTTTCTGCTACTAGCTGAAACACTGACTAGAAATGATCCCATTATCCAACACGCATTGTTTTACATGCACGACGTGCCTGCCACAAGCAATAACTTCTGAGTATAGCATAAATTCTAGCAGTGCTGCCTGACCTGACGGAGGTTTAGCCCTTCCTTTTAAAAGGTGTACATGAGTCATGTCAAAGTTTGTCAACTGTTAAATGAATGGCATGATTCAAGTGGCAAGTATCAAATAAAAACCTTTTAAAGTTTTATTTTAGGCTTCTTTCTTGAACTTGAGTGTTTAAAACAGACCCAATCAGACTGTCTACTACCTGTTGACGCAAGTTGCAACTACTTGAATCCTACTAACGATTCAAGAGCTATGTCACCGTTCATTTTTTTTTTTTTACCTGGGCCTTCAGGATGATGTGCAATATTTCAGAGCTGAAAACTGAGCGGCCTGACAGCTGTGCAAGATTTCTGTAAAAAAAACAAACAAACAAAAAAAACAAACAAGCACAGGAATCCATAGCAATTTAGCGGCCGTTGTGAATTTCTAAATTTCGGGATCAAAAGGTACATAACGTCTGGTATTTCAGCTCAACAGTCTATTCTTCATTAGAGGCATCCCTTATTTGGATTGGCTGTGACAGGACATGGGCTATTGGTCGGCTAGCGAGTGTGTTCCGAGTGTAGCGGAGAGAGAGAGGACATACTGGAAAACTATCTAAACAATTTCAAGAAGCTAGCCAGTCTGTTTGTCACAGTGTCTCCCATCCCCATATATGGCAAATTTCTGGCACAATCTGGTCTGTTATGAAACGCATAGGCATGGTGAAGTGCCTGTACATTCCGACTGATGTCACCTTTCTTTAAACCTAGGAAAGAATCAGAGGGCAAACTCTGGTATGGACACACGCACTTAAAGCCACTATATTATAGCCAATTTCACGTCACCATTTGTCAACCCAAACTCAAGTAGTGCAGCCGTGTAGGATCAATACTACAAAGAAAAATCTGTTCATAGCCTCCGACAAAAATGCTCATGATAAGCCGAGTGACAAAAGTGAAAGGTGACAAAAACAGAGCAGTCTGGAGGCTGGAACAAACACCTGGCTGGGAGTCTTCCCTTGAGTTTTGATGAACGCACCAGTCAGGTATTAGTATCATTTGTGACATCACAAAGGGATGATTTCCCAAACAGTGTGCTTGACAGTTTTTGAGCAGACCGAGTAAAACATAGGATGGAGGGATGGACTTCTTTCATTTCTGAAAAGCTGACTGACACTAAAGACACCTTAAATACTTCTTCACTCAATATTATTTTAATTATACTTTTGTGAAAATAATAAAAAGTAAAGGTAGAGTAGCTTTTGAATTTTACACATAGGATCATTGTGACATGTACAAAAGCTACAAACGGTAACTTTAATGTAATTGTCAAAGGTCGGGCAAAACATTGAGCTACAAACTTTGACATTGTAAAACACACAGTTGCACCGGTTTTGCTACCAAGTAAGTTATTTTCTACCCTGAGACAATTTTAGGGATATTGCCTTGCTTCTACAAAGAACTCTGTCAGATGGATAAAAATGTTTTGTGTAAGGACAGAGAGAGTGAAGCTCAAGGCCTGAAAAACAGACAGATAGCACAGACCTGCGTGTACAGAAACGATCTCAACTCAAAAAAAAAAAGTATTTTATTTATTTAAAAAAACAATTTAATGCACCGTGGAAAAGAAATCGGCTATGAAACATTAAACACGACAAAGCACTAATAGAGCCTTTTTGTCAAGCATTTAGGTGTCATCAACAGACACACTCGTATGTTTGTTCAGTCAGCAGGTGGGAACAATGTGATTGGTCGGTTTATCGCCTCGCAGTAGACCAAACAGAAGATAAATCTGATACCAACCAAGTTTGACATCTAAAACATCTACAAAAAAAAGTTTGTTTTTACCATTGGTCAAGCTAAATGAGCCCTCAGGGAAGAACGCTGCGTAACCTCATGAATAAAGAAATCCAACCTTGCAGGTACCCACAGGCGCAACCATAAAACAAGTTTTAAAGAAACTGCACTGAAAGTTAGGGAATTGTTCTTTCTCTTGGAAAATCTCTTGCTTTGATATTTCCAGTGTGATCAAGAGCCTTGCACATTCAGCCCAGGTGGTGCACATTTTTAATGCTTTGTACGCAAGTGTAGCGTGGCCGCTGTCCAAGGTGCTGATTCCACAACAACCGAGGATGACAAAGTATCACACAATACTTTACACAGTGGCCTACGTAGGTTTTTGTTTTGTTTAGTTTTTTTTCTACGTGATACGTCGTTCCTGACACCACCCTTCTGTTTAGCCACACATGGGCACATAAATGGAACATAAGCAGCACCCCCTTCAGACGGCATCTCCTCTGTGGGGATCAAACCCGGGGCACACACTACCACGTGTATCCACTTAGATAGATAGATAGATAGATAGATAGATAGATAGATAGATAGATAGATAGATAGATAGATAGATACTAGATAGTCTTCTACAATCATTTAGAAATATTTGTCACCTCTACCACTATTATTCTTTAATAAAAACCAGTGTGTGTGGAGGAGAACCCCCACCACTGTCCACTACAAAAAGCTCATAAAGCCAATGTCAAGCATCCGCCCACCATGAGGACTCCCAAGATGGGCAGCAACGCCATGTTGGTGCTGAGGGGAGCCCCGGAGGAATGGCGAGAGTAGGCACTTGTAACTTCTCCGACACTATGAGCCAGTAACTCAATATTTGCTGTACGTGGGCAACCCAAGACAGCGATTAGTCTTCTTCTGTTCTTTCCTCTGTCTCACAGTCCGCTCGCATGATTCCGGAGAAAGTAATCAGAGACTAATCGCATTTCCAAAATGCAAATTAATTTAGCCTTCATGAGAACTGTTTTGACTGACTGCGGTTTGGATCATAATTAATCCCGCTATATGCATATCTCACGGTGACCTCAGAATGGGGCTCGAGGTGTTGTTACAAACGTGTACGACAGTGTAGTTTAAGATGATGTGAATTTCAGTTTGTTTGTTTTTTTTTAATCTAAAACTAAAGTGATTTGTTCCAGACAGCATGGCATTGTGGAGATCTGGAGGATTTTGCTGTCAACTCGGAAGGTACTGAATGGGCTTTGAAAGAAATGAAAAGGGAGGGACCTCGACTGTGTGCATGAGTCATCACTTGCTACTCACCCCTCCCTCCCCCCAGCCACCCCACACGCCACCCACACCCCCACCAGCCAAACTGCCTATTTTGTCTTGCAGGTTAGAGATTTACTGAGCAACGCTTTCATGGCTGGGAAGATTTACCTTAGCATAAAGCTGAACGCAGACGCAGCAAGCAAGTGGCTGTGAGTTACGTGGCGAGACAAACTGCAGGTGTGACGCAGAGAGGCTCCAGACTCTTTAAACCACTTAACAGTCAGTTTGTTATCAGTTAAAAAGGGAAAAAAAAGTCAGTATGATTAGTGCTTGTGTACAGCAGAGATAGTCTAAGTCATTACAGACAAAACTATGCTGTTATAAAAAAAAATGCCTTTATTTTCTTCAGACTACAGCTGTCTGGCATTAGATAAGTGCCTGGAGATGCATAGAATTTTCAAGAATGCTACCTGCAGTCTTCCGTTAAGTCAGCAGCGTGGCTGCAGGATACACAGCGTGACATCAGCACAGGATACAGCCTCGCTGCCTCACTGTGCAGCTATATTAGGCAGGGCCAGGACTGAGATATGGACAGGAGGGCTGTGCCCTGTAACATCCTTCTTGTGACTTTGTTTAGCCCATTCACAAGGGTCACTGTTAAGCTCCGATGCTTAGGACATCAATTTCATTTTGCAATGATTAGACTGTCAACTTCAGTGTATATCATAGATATGTTCCTATGCTGGGGAGCCTGCTGCTGTAGTGGTGAGCATGGTCACTTCACAGCAGGAGGCTGTAAGTGTGCAGGTTGCATGTTGTCTCCATGGATGTTGGCTTGTCTCAGTAGTAGTCAAGCTTTCCTCTTGCAGTCCAAAGACATGCAAGTTGTGTTAATTGGTGACTCTCTACTGCCTCTAGTTGTGAAATGTGAGTGTGCCTTCATTTCTCCATTTGTCAGCCTTTTTACTGCATAGGCAATACACTAAACATTTATTCAATTATCTTATCTTATCTTATTTTGCAGTGTCAGTGCAATATCATGTTTTACTAAAGATATTGCACATGCTAGCGTCTGTAATTTTTCACTTTATCTAACAGAATTTACAGCCAAAATGATGACACAACAACAACTCCAAAAAAACATGGTCATTTCTGTAAGGCGTTTGGCAGGGCATGTGTACAAACGTGACACATGCGAGGGTGCCTCAATTTGACCAACACTTTGTGATAAAACATGTTAACAAATGCTTAGTAGGCAGACGTGCAAACTCAGAAACGATAGGAATAGCCACAAACTCTGACAAAAATGCCAAAAGGCTATTTCTTTGTTTTAACAGGAAACAGGAAATAAGGTCAAACATGATGCAGGAAATCTATTCAAAATGATTACGTGCTTCATTGCTCTTCTTTGCCACTCTCAAACATTCATCGTTAAGTGTGACACTACTGTCAATCTAGTGTGCCGAGGAAACAATGCAAACTATATAAAGCCCACAGCAAGACAGAAGGGGAACTAAAAAAGAGGGGGTGGAAGGATCTAACTATATTCATGAAATGTAAAGAGGCATCAGGAAAGATGGCTTTCTCTCCTGAAGGTGAATTTCATGGTTCTAAAGGAAGACAAAAGGAGAACAGGGCCAAGTCCATTAGGGAGCGCAAAAAAAAGAGCTAAGCTAAATGAAGGCTGCACGGCGGAAGACATGGGATGAGAGGGGAAAGACTTCTAGAGGCATTTCAGGGGGCGCGTCCAGTCGTATAGCTGAACAATGCGATTCCAAATGAAAGGAAGTAGGCAACGGTGGCAACGGCAGCGGCAGTCGAGGTGGCTTGGGGGTTGTTGAGCAGGGTCATGGTCAACCAGCCAATCAAGTTGGTGTGCTCCATAACTGCCGTTCTGTCTAGTGTAAATGTAATCTGTCTTTGTGCATGATGTGGTAACATCAACAAAAAAAAAACTAAACTTGATGTTGGAGACAATCTTTTGTATAATTTGCAGTATTTCAGTTGTATTTCCCTCAAAAGTGCCTTCAGTGGCCTGTCAGCGCTGTGAGTGATTGGGTGAACTCTCTGCTCAAACAGACCAATTAGATTTGATACTCAGTGACTCATCATGGCTGACCGCACACTTCACTCCACTTTGCTCCAGGCTCTTGTCAAAGTCAGGCCTGGAGGCCTGGAGCAAACTGAAAGAACGTCAAAACGGTGCCAACCAGTTCCAACATCACTGATGCTCAGCGAAAATTCAGTCAGACTATCCTGCATGTTCACCAATCACTGATAGCTTCCTTCTGTCCTGCAAGCTCAGCCCACCTGTAATTCAGGTCCAATGACAAACCCGACACATGTCCCTCCTTGGCCAATCAAGTGTAATGTCAAAATTTAGAAGCCCATTTTTTTTTTTACACTCATGTTACCATTCAGCCCGCCTCCACCTCTGACGCCATACCTCCCCATCAGTGCTGCCGTCAAAGGTTCTTGACATGTCATGAAGTCTCCAAGACAGCTCCTCATTATTGCCAAAGGTGTCAAGGCTCCAAGGGAAGGTAACCAGCTGGTCGGAGGGGCTATATGCTCTGGGGCCAACTCTACCATCTATTGGCCATTTCAAACAGTCCTGCTAACTATACTTTCCTCACAAGCCTCTCCTGACTGCAATGAAGTAAATACTTCTTCTTGGTCTTTTTCATGTTTGTTTTTTTTTTGCCTTCCTTTTTACCCATGAAGGAAAAGTGATTGGATATGGAACAGTGCTGAAAATGCAGTTGACACCAGTGTAAAGAAAAGTCAAAAAGTTCCGCTGATAGTGACATCCCAAAGGATACAAAATCTTTCCTCCACATTTGACTCCTACCCTGTTGGAGCAACGAGCTGCAGCATTGCCATGCTGAGGAATTGCTTGGTGATCTAGTCCCCCAAGCCAACCATTGATGACGAGTGCCAAGCAATGAGGCGATAGGTACCGTTTTTATCGTCTTTGCTGTGACCGGGTCAGGCATCAAAACCACAACCTTGCAGTCTTAAGGTCGACGATCTACCGCTAAGCCAATTGTGGCTGGTATACAGAAATCTAAACAATGCAAGCTCAATCCATGCCATCCATCAATGACCAATTATTAAATGACATCTCAACTTCATAATTCAGTTCTTTAACAGTGAAACTGAATAAAAGTATTATCTTATATTACTTGGGCCAGTGTAACCCTTATCACCGCTATTGTACTGCCACAGAGTGGTTTGGTTCTTTTAGACTCATCAAGCACAGAGCAGGAAACCTTGGTTTACCCGTGGAGGTAGACATGCCGTGTATGAACAATGCAAAGGAGGAAAGGAGGAAATGCTTGTTCGGGTCGGCAGTGTCGTGTTGTTTCAAGTGCACATACCCCTCCTGCCAAATTAATCAGCAAACAGAGTGGGCAAGGAGTGGGAGCACACCAGCTGAGAACAACAGCACTTCATTAGGATGCTGCTGGGAATATCTAACGTTGGCTACACAGATAAGGTCACTGATACTGACTTTTACCAGACAAGGTGCAGCAGACATTTTATAAAGATTATTTGGATACAGGGGCCCATGCTGCGAAGGCGCACCGGGAGATGAGCATATTGCACGTCGTGGGTGGGAGAATATCTACCTTCAACAGCCAATGCAGTACTTTTTTGAGTTTGAGCTCCATTTTCACTGCATGGGCAACATGCGAGCAGTGATGAAACCATTGCACCAGCACTAGCGATGAACCATTTTCACCATGATCACAACAGATGCCATGTCTTCAACCAATGAGCAAAGTGCAAGCCACGGAAGGACTCGCAAATCATTGTGCAATTCTGGAGCAGCGTCCGGTTCTGAAACATGACGCTGACATTGTTTGTCGTCTCTGTGTGAGCGTGGCCCTCGCAACTTGCTTTTGTGCAGCGGGGCGCACCTTTGATGACATTACACAGAAAGCAAGCACACACAGGCTGTTGTTTGCGGATCGGGACATTTTCCTCGACACCGCCGCTTGCACAAGGATCACTACACAACTCTTTTGTTTACAGTGTGGCCAGCAGATGAGCTCTTAAGTGTGGTCAGGCTTTGGAGCACGAGCGCAGTAAAACATAAAGGACATCTCTGTCGGGGCATAATTTAATGTAACCGACGAAAACATATTTTAGAACACACATTATTTTATGCATGGGTGTATTAATGTGCACACCTGTTGTTTTCCTGAGAGTCCACAGGTAAAGATAATACGAGGCCATCAAATATTTGATTAGGAAGGTAAAACAACACCTTGGGCTTTTCCCTTTTTTGTTTGCTGTTTTACAGAGAAGTGTCAAAGGTATTAAAAGCCTGATCAATCACAACTTAATCAAATGTAATGAAAGGCTGAAACTATTTGATGGAAAAAAACTGAAAAATGGAAATAGAATACAGCAAAAAAAAAAATCTAACTCATGCCCAAAATGTGAACATTGCCAAACAGCATCCCGGGTGCATTATTTTTCGACCAATTTGAACATATTTGAAAGAAACACCGCTGCCATCATGCTGTTGGACCTCACACAAACGCCGATTGAAGATGTGTTGCAGAAATGAGTCATCTAAATCCTGCTGTCCACAGGGCACACATCCCATTAGCATAGCAACACTCACATGCCAGGAACAAAATGTAAATACGGCAATAATATGCCGCTGTAATAACATCAGTTCAGCGAAGAGGACGGTTTCCAGTTCACGTTGCTGCTAAATTTAGCAATATTGGATGCATCTGAAAGAAAGACATATTTAATTTCAATTTTTTTTTTATTAAGGCTACAAGCAAATTTGACTCTCTAGCTAATACAACAGCAGGATGCCATTTCCATCCTGTGCTATGTGTTATTTGATTTGGTATATATCCATCAGATGTGATGAGATTTCTCTCTTCCTTGCCGCCGCTCTCACACGCAAGCCTGCGCATCGTCACAATGTTATGACAATTTCAATCGTTATTTGATAACAAAAAAGGCCTCATTTTGTAAGCATCAAATACAGGCAAAGCATTTAAAGTTAATTGAAAAATAATCCCGTGCAACGTTTAGCTTGGTAGGCAATGAACCAAAGTCATCAACATATCAAAAGGGAGGCAAGTCAGTGTATTCTGCATGGGCAGCGTCACTGAAGCACGTTTAGGTTAAACACAACCTGAGGCTGACGAGCGGGCGGGATGAAAAAAAAAAAAGACTCCGCAAGGCTCCTTGGCGCGTCTACTCAACCGGGCCGAACAATTTGGCCCTGTGTAGACTGAGGCGCCCCATTTGGCTAATGAAGTCCCAAACTGTCTACACACCACACCCCCACCCCACTCCCCACTATGAAATGTTCTACTCATGAAAGTAATGAGGCGGGGAGGGAGAAAGACGCTTCTGGCCACTGATAACCTCAGAGCATACTTGCAACCTTACGAGCCAAGGGCCTAATATCTGGCCGTCAATCAGCCCCAGCATCCCTGGCTGGAGTGTTTAATTACAAGGATCAATTATTTACCATCCTCCTCTTTCACTACTCGGTGTTCCAAAAAAGGAGTGTAACGGAAAAAAAAGAAAGAGTTGTGCTGAGAATGTTGCTGCACCAGAAATACGTATAAGAAAATAGGCTCACGGTATAGTGACATTTGTAATGTGCTGTGCATTCTACATTATTTAGCTAAATCAATTACACATAGCAATGACGTATGATGTTTTTCTTTAAGCGGACATGTCTAATCTATTTGACATGCCCCACTAATGTTTTTCACCTCAACAGCGTCATATCTCTTCTTTTTCTGGAGCCCACAGTGGCAGTTTCTCTCGACAGAGCTGGAAATGTCAAGGTGCGCAACCTTATGACAAAGTCCCCTGATTGAGGAAAAGGCCTTATTTAGTTCATTAGTGGTTGATCTATAATAGTAAGACATACGTCATTAATTTGCATCATGACCTCTGAATGTCAGAGACAATTAATGTCAATCAGCAAATTACTATTAATAAAAAGGACACAAGGAACGTTATGCCACCGCCCAACTGAGAATTTCACACTTGAGCATGTTAACTCTGAGGTGCTTATTGATAAACTGTTGTCTGACAGAGTTGTTTTAACCGTTTGGGCTTTGTTAATTTCACAAGGGGGGAGCGTGTAGAGACAGAAATGTGAGAGTAGGCAGCTCTTTTCTCTTTGTAAGGCAGTACAGGGTTTTTCCCCTGGAAACTCAGCTGATGGCTCATTAATCTGTTTTACAGGAGGTCCCCTAAGCAAGAGGCCAGCGCTGGCAGAAGACTCCACGTGCTCTGTCCTTTACGGCGCAATTACATCACCTGTATATCGAGGAAATTAAATTGCAGGTTCCACAGACGGCAGAACTTTTTAAAGGACTTTTAAGGATCAATATTTAAAAAAAATGTTTTTGCCAATGCTGTCTAACTAATCTGAGTCTCAAGTCTGTCAGGGAACTGACATGCCAAACTGAAGCTAAACCGTGCATTTTTGCTAGAGGCTGTAAACAAAGGTCTAAGGGCAGTTTTCTGGAGATTAAGTTTTTAGGATAAGTGTTGAGTTGATTTTTTTTAATATGAATAATTAAATTAGTGGGAGAGGGTGACACGTTATCACCAAAGTCATCCTGATTCATCCTGAGGGAGGAACATGAGTGTCTGACAAAGTTTACTGTAAGTCAATGACACAGTCAAGTCCAAGTGGTGAGTTACCCCACAAGATGTCCCAGGAACAACACATTATGACACACACACACACACACACACACACACACACACACACACACACTGAGTGAGAAAAAATTCATATATCGCTTCAAGTTTAGCGAGATTCTGATTGAGTAAACTGCTGGCAAAAAACAGAACAAAGATCCAAGAAGCATGGCGATTTGCATAGCAGGAGGAAATAATTAATATTGCGCTGGCAAGGCAGCACAAATTAGCCACTTATACAGACATGTAGGTATATGGGAGGTCACCGGGAAGTGAAAGGTTCCATTTACACACTCTGGTTTAACTGACACTATGATAGCTTAAGTACTCACACACTTGCTTATACATGCTGATTCAGCTGACAGGAGCATACCATATATTCTAGCGGTACCCTTCCCACTGCCACTGAAACTGTTTTCTGCTGCCCTCATTGATTCCAGGCACGGTTTGGCAACTGAAGTGGCTCCACTTACATTGGCCCATACAGAGCAAATGCTTTGCCATTGTTATTATTATTATTACTATCATTATTATTTATTTCTATTTCTATTGTTATTAGTCGCAGTACTAGTAGTAGTAGTCATATTAGCGGTAGTAGTAGTAATATTCGGTAATTTATTTTCTATCTATCTACACATCTCCTGCACTTACAGTCCTGGAGGTTTGCTGGAGCCAATCCCAGCTGTTGTCGGGTGAAGTCAGGGTACACAATTATTATTATTATTATTATTATTATTATTATTATTATTATTATACAACAACAACAACAAGAATATATTAATAATCTTGTTGTTGTTGTTGTTGTTGTTGTTGTTGTTGTTATTATTATGGGCTGGGAGGACCTGCAGGGGAGCGAAATTTCAGTGTGAAAAACAAAATGTTTTGTTTCCGAGTCCTAGTGAGCGAAGCCTGCAGTGTGCACAAAAAAACCACAAGACAAAATCATTGAAAGTGTTTTTTATAGCATCTGATTGGCAAGCTGTCTTGGGACAGTTGGCAAATGGGCGGACAGCGGAGGAGTTTAGAGGTGCTAAAGTTCAGGCAGGAGCGACGCAGCACTCTGTGTCCTGCCAACAGGACTACAGTGGCGCAATTCCTGACTAAGTTGTTGACCCGTGGCCCCCACCTGCCTTGACCAAGCATTATCGAGGGCTGAAGGTGGAGTGGGGTGAGGGGTGCGGCGTGTTCGCTTTCCTCTCCTTTGCTTGCCTGCCACACCAGAAGGCTTTTGACTCATGCCCATCTGTCTGGATGGTACATACATTAATCATACACTAATTGAAAGCCAAGTGCACTCTCCAGTGTGCATGTGCCTTTTAGTCATTGCACTTAAACTGTGTGAACTGACCTTCTGCCTAACCTGCTACAAACATCTCTCGCAAGGGTTAAACAAATAAATCACATATGCTTTACTTATGAAAAGCATACGGTGTGGAAATCTTTTTCAGAGATTCTAATTCAATACAGTCATTGGTATATATGCAGAGTTTGTCATGCAGTAGTTTTTACAGTCAATGGTGGCCTTTTAGAGGTTTGGATGAATCTCCACAGTGGAATTGGAGATATAATGAGGAAAGGTGTTGGAGGACACTGCAGGGTGTTTCCAATGTTCTGACACATATTATAAGTCCAAGTCAGAGTTGGTATGCCTCTCACATTACCACAGCAACCACAGCAGATTGGCTCACACTTTCTGGAAATGTGAATGCCATACAATCTTATTCTTTTTCTTCACCTTTGGGCTGTTGCCTTCAGAGGTGCCTCAGCCAATCACCTGCCTTCGTCTAACCCCCTCATCCTGGGCATCCTCTTTTCTTACGCAAATTTATAAACTTATAGTCATCTTTCACAAAATCCATAAATCTCCTTTTCGCTCTTCCTCCAAGCTACCTGCCTGCCACTTTGAACCTCAGTGTCCTTCTACCCAGATATTCACTGTCCTACTACTGAACATGTTTTGTCTCAAACAATCTCAGTTTGGCCATTCTGGCTACACATCCAAAAGCACCTGACGCGCACTGTAGCTCCGATGCCCTCACTAGTGATCCTGTCCATCCAGGTCTTTCCCAAAGAGAATACATCTCTGCTACCCCCAGTTCTGCATCCGTTTTTTTCTGATACACTTTCATTCACGAGGTACAGCAGGTTGTTCAATAAATAAGGACTGGTTGTTTGAGCACGACTTTCAGCTCTCACAATCACATTTTCAGTATTGACATGATAAGTGGTCAGTAGTACTGCTCTTCTGTACTCATCACTGTCTCATAATCCTACTATTAGTGAGGTATTGATAAACTAGCATTCTGATATGTAACACATTCATACAAGTGTAGATACAAACCAAACATACCTCTCCGCGTTGAATGTCTAAGTAATGGAGCACCTCTTTGAGCAAGACAGGAGTATGGGGTGGCTTTTCAGCGGAACCAGAAGGCGGGTCTTTGGGCGTGTCAAGTGCACCACGCGTGAAGCCAGAAGATGCAGAAACTGAAGAACAACGCTCTCTTAACCAACATGACCACCTCGGCCTCCATCTGGTTCGATTTGTTCTCCATATTAGTGTAACTGAGCGCACACACTGGTGGAAAGCCATCACATCTCAAGGGTTCTGAAAGAAAGAGGACTTTTTTTTTTTACTGTCATTCAGGAGAATCATGTTAGCTTACCTTAAAAAAAAAAAACAGCACAAAAAATGAAGCATTTAAAAAGGTAAATGCCAAATAGCCTAATGTACTTTTTAAAAATTATTTTAAAAGGGTGTAACGCTTTCTTAGTTAACCTTGTTCATACCCAATAATTCCATACAATAACGTCAGGGACAAATTCAAATCCATTGGCACCATCCAAACAAAAAGCCATTATACTCGCATAACTTTGTTCCTATACCTCTGATACACAGCATCTTTTGTACCAAAATTAGAGTATGAAACTATGAGTAGGGCTAAAATTGGCCAGTAAGTCCAGCTAGATATGAGTTAGATGTCATAAAACATTACATGGCAACAACATCTTTAGAGCTCTGTTACTAAGGAGTGACTGATATGATAGATCAGAGGACAATGACGTTAACAGGTGCAGGCACAACTCTCATGAACTACATAAATGTACATTAATGTGCATTTGTTTCATGTCCTTCAGAAGTGAAATATGTTCTGCAAAAAACACAGGTGCATGTTTGTGTTGTTAGTCATGGACAAGTAACTAATAACTTTGATGAAGCCATATTGGCAGGTATTACATTTCATAATAGCATTTGCACTGGTTTAACAATATACAGACAATAAATAGCTCATTGGAAATGAGTGTATCGATTATTATTACTGAAGGATGGTTGTCAATCTCTGTGCCAACATCTTGAGGAATGACTGGCATATTAACGGCTCGCCTCTCAGCTAGAGGTGGGCAGAGGGTTAATAACCTGCTGGGGTCCTGGTTAATGAAGTTGGATATTTAAATGAAAGGCGTGTTACATGACGTGTGTTACCATGGTGTCGTGGAACAATACACCATCATCAGTAGCGCGGGTTGATTGGTTTAATATTGAACGCTGCTATAAATAAATTGCCACGCGTATACCGTGGAAATGGATCGTATGCGTACATTGAACGTATACGGCGGCACATCTCACAGGGCACAAATCGTGACTGAATGGTGCATTCAGCCATGGTTACCCAACAACGCGCATCCGTGCTCGGTCACATGTGTACGGAAGCCCTGACATTTGTATCGGCGCAGGCACTTGGAGGACAAGTCTTGCCACGTCGCAATTTGCACAGAGGTCGCAAAATCAGCGACACGTGTGTCATAAGCAAGACACATAGATACACGCCATGCTGACGGTGACCGTGAGGCAACCGTTAAAACGGCCAAGGCAGCGAGGCGGTGGGACGAGTGTCGATAGCACCAAGGTTTGCAGCTTACCGTAGTGTGGACGCCATACGTGGCTCCGCCCACAGCAGAGGAACGTCACGCCGTGCGTCATCACGTTCCGCCCGACGCGGCGTGACTCACACCCAATCTGGCAGCGGCAGAGGAAGTGGGCATGTTTTTGAAAATATTGGCGCTGTGTGGCTATGCTAACGTATTGATGTAGCCTGCGCTAAATGTTTACTAGAGACTGTAAACACAACAACGGCGACTAAATACAATACCACTGCAAGGTAAGAGCAGTTGTCTGAAGGACGGTTTTTTATAAAAGTCGGTGCTAAGCTAACGTGCCATTTGAAAGAGCACGACAGCTAACTACCACGGTGACGTTGGCTACGACTGATTTGTCTTTGTGACATTACATGTTTTCGTTCGGCTCTAAATAGTATAAGCTGACATGTGCAAAAAAAATATCAGTCTAGCAGGGTTGTGGGACTTTTTTTGTGCTAAACTGGCATTAAGCCATATTCATTTAACGCGGGCACATTTGTAACAACTGCGGCGGGCTCGCGGCACATCCCGTCGATGTCCAGTGTTTCAGCCTGGCAAAAGTTTTGTTTGACTGTTATTATCTTTAAAAACCCGCGACTCCACACTGATTATCGACTGCAGTCAGGCCAAGCAACTGTTGGACAAAAGCGGCCGAGCCAACACACGCACTTGTATTACCGTAATGTCAGTTATTACGGTAATTGCTTCACAAGAAGCAATTGTAAGAAATTACAAGTATACAGCTGATTTTTTTTTTTTTTTTTTTTTTTTTTTTAAACATATAGCAAATTTAAAGAAACGCTGTTGGTTGCAACAAAAAAAAAACAACAACAACATGATTCCCCTTCAGGCTGGTAGTATACCACCTCTGGAGACCCTCCACTCAATTTCAGAAAATGTTGATGTAGAATCTCAAAATAGATCTCTTCCAAAATGGCCACTTTGTGGTTATACTGTACTTTAGTTCAGATTCGTATGTCAGAGAAATTCCTAGTTGTCACTGGATTATTTCACATCAGGCTGGGAGTACACAACCCCAGGAGACCTCCCCCACCCAATTTAAGAAAATTCTGATGTAGCATTTCAAAATAAAACTCCTCCAAAAATGGTATTTTTATTTATTTGTTTTTCTTTAAAGTCCTTGATTTCAGATTAATATTTTGGGGTAATTCCTATCTGTCACTCAATGGTTGCACTTTACGTTGCCTCCTGTACACAAAGCTAGCAGAAATCGAAAGTCTGCTGGCTGGACCACTTTGGTCAACTGTTGGTTGGCTTGACTGCAGTGATTATTGCGCAATGTTGCAATCCTTGCTCCAACTGGTCCAGCTGCTGTGCTCGACGCTCTGCTCCAAGACCCGCCTGCTAGAAAAGGGTGCAAAGTGGCGTCAAAGGTGGTCACACATTCAGTGGATCAGAGTTGAAATGGAATCCCCAGCTTTTACTCCAGTAATGCATTTAATGTGCAGCAATATTGCAGTGAATGCTTGAGCATAAAATGATGATTTGCTTATGACGGCAATCATGTCATCCGTCATAAATTACACATAAGTTTAATCTTTTACCAGGTTTGTGTTACTGGTGCCCTAACAGTCCTGAAACATGACGATATGTTTGAGGGAAATCGTCATTAAGACCTTCACGTCCTAACTTTTACTTTGCAATGAAGAATCTTGTCATTGCTTCGCAGTCTGTTAAGTTTTGTAATTTCTTAGCCTCTGAAATTTGGCATAACAATACAGTGGTCTGCATGACATGATATTCTGCATCTTACTGATTTTTACAGCAATGTTTGTGGACACACTACGACTACTTGACCAATGTCTGAATTTGCAGAAACGCCCAATACTGATGAAGAACAATGGCAAAAAATGATGTGTGCAGTCATGTAAAGGTTGTTGTCCGTGTGCGGCCAACCAGTGACAACGAGAAGCGAGAAAACTGTCGAAATGTCGTCCAAGTGGTCGACAGCCACATGCTCATTTTTGACCCCAAGGAAGAGGACTTATCGTGTTTTGGGTCACGAAAAGGACAAACTCGCAGCCGAAACATCAACCAGAGGGCCAATAAAGACGTGAAGTTTGTTTTCGACCATGTGTTTGACGAGAACTCTACGCAAGTGGAATTGTTTGAAAGCACTACAAAGGAAATATTGGATGGGCTGATGAATGGATGTAACTGTACAGGTAAGTGATGACTAATGTTGAGTGTTTATGTTGTGTGCCCTGTTCTACTTGTTGTGGAGGCTGCAGTTGCTGTTGTTGAACTACTGTTTGAATCCACCTTAAAAGGCTTCTGGCTGGTGGCTATACTACAGCTCCCTTCACAGCTCTTTTTTAGGGTGCCATAAAAGGGATGACAAAGTTGTGGGATTTGAATCTGGTTGTTATATCATTTATGGAACATAAATTTTGTACGTTTAAGTGTCCCAGCCATATTTGCTCACTGCTCGCATAGAAAACAATAGCGCCCAAAAAAAATGAATTGACCATGAATTGTTTTGTAATCCAACAAAGCACAGTCTTCCTTTAAAAAGGGGTCTTTTTTCACATCCTCATCATTCCCTTCCTCTTGAAAAAGAATTTCTAAGCATCTGGGGGGAAATGAGGGGCTTGAGGTGGCTGCTCTTTTTGTGGCTCCAATTATTTGATTTTTTTTACTGCCTTTTTTTAACCAAACACAGATGAGCAACATCATTTGCATTACTTTCCATGTCATGAGTCATAATTTCACCATTTCATTTCTTATTAACATGA
Source organism: Nelusetta ayraudi (assembly GCF_046127955.1). Classification (NCBI taxonomy): domain Eukaryota; kingdom Metazoa; phylum Chordata; class Actinopteri; order Tetraodontiformes; family Monacanthidae; genus Nelusetta; species Nelusetta ayraudi. The sequence continues at coordinate 7,489,399 of NW_027466052.1, read as the reverse complement.
GTCGTTGACTCATGCCACATTATTGTCAATTGAAACCACTGGCTGTTCTGCACTCTTAATTTGCTTTGGCTGCTTCATGGGTTTACTTGCGTATCAGTCACACGCTGCACAGTTCCAATGTTATAAGCCGGCATAGTTGTCAGATTTTTTTTTTTGTGCACTAGAAACTGATTCGGGATAAGGTCTTTGGTGGTCCTTCAAAAAAAAAATGCTGGATATCTGAAGTTTAACTGAAGTCATAGCTTCACCTGGCAAAGTGTGTAGAGCTTTAGAACTTCTCTGCATTGCACTGGGAATGTCATCTTTGCTCTTTATCATCCTTTTGTTGATGATTTAGTGGATCAGATGATAGAAGCTGTGTGCGTGCAAAACACCCACCTCATAACCTTCAACACAACGCTGTTATGCTGCTATATTTTAATAGAATTAACTCAATTACTTGTTTTAAAAGTTATACTTGATTTTGTAGTTGCCTGGTCTATTTCCTCTATGCATATTTTTGAGGTACACCTCAATATGCATACAAAAGTGATGAGCATGAAAAAGTGCTCTCTGTGAGCCAATTTGACGTGTTACACATTGCACATGCGTCATTTATCATTATTGTTGTGGACATGAGCCCTCAACCTTATGTACAGCGGTCAGCTTTTGTGGTAATTTGACTTCATTTCTACTGCAGTGTTTGCTTATGGTGCTACTGGAGCAGGCAAAACACACACCATGCTGGGCTCCCAAACGGACCCGGGAGTCATGTACCGCACCATGAAAGAGCTCTTCAAACGCATCGATGGTGCCAAGGAGGAGAAAGAGTGCGCGGTTGCATTTTCATATCTGGAGGTAAACATTGTGAATACACCTTTATGGACTTAGTGCTATACATACCACTCTATGAATTGCATTTTTAAAAATAAGTCGTCATTTGTGTGAAGTGGTCGACATTTACAGCTTTGCTTGTGATCGTTTTCAGGTGTACAACGAGCAGATCAGGGACTTGCTGGCGAGTGGCGGCCCCCTCGCTGTCAGAGAGGACGGCTCCAAAGGAGTGGTCATCCAGGGCCTCTCACTCCATCAGGCTAGTAGAAACTACCTTCATTTCCCGACAGGTTACGTTCAATAGCTTAATATTGCTGCCGTGTATTCAAATTTAGACATGCCTAAACTTCTGTTTCGTGCTCGACTGCAAAATCCAACACGACTACTGAAATAACTTGTTGCTTGGATTTTGTCACAACACAAAATTTACAATCATTGGGACAAAGGAAATATATCATTGTGGACTTGAAGCATTAGACCTTTGTGGATGTTTAAAAGTGTGTTTTTAAGAAACCTGGGTGGATTTAATACAGCGCGTGATGTCGATCCCCCTTACTGTTCTTTTGCTTTTGGTGTGCAAATCCACCGTGGTGCTTTTAAATCATGCCTTTCACTGAGTCACACACTGTTTCCTTTCTTTTTTTTAAAGCCAAAGTCTGCAGAGCATATTCTTGAAGCCTTGGATACGGGCAATCGCAATAGGACGCAGCACCCCACAGATATGAATGCCACCTCTTCCCGCTCTCATGCTGTATTTCAGGTATTTCAATCCAGCGTAACAACAGATTTTAAAGGTTATTAATAAACATGAAGCTACACAAATAGAAGCTCTTACAGTACCTACATTTCCAATTTAAAGTAATGTGTTTAACATCAAAAAACAAAGCAGTTTACTCACTGGCTTCACTTGGTGATATCAAACTTACTCTGATATTCAGGTCTGAAAATTGTTTTTTCTTTTTCCCCCCAGATATATTTGAAACAGCAAGAGAAAAGTGCCAGCTTAAACCACAACGTGTGCATTGCCAAAATGAGCCTAATTGATCTGGCAGGATCGGAGAGAGCCAGCGCCACCAATGCCAAAGGAGCACGATTGCGGGAAGGTGCCAACATCAATCGCTCGCTCCTCGCCCTCGGGAACGTTATCAATGCGCTGGCTGTCCCGAAGGTAAGTGTATAGCCCTCATACACCTATTAGAAGATGCCGAGACTTATCAGAAACAAGGAAATAAAGACGGGAATTGTTTTTTTCTCTCTTTCTTTCAATAAAAAAAATCTCATGAGAACAGCACAGAGCACGCATTAGTGTCGCAGTAACTGTTATAGTAATGGTTTTGCGTACATTTAAGGGTCCCTACCAAGGAAACGAGAGGAAATTACCCCAGCACAGTCGTGTCATTACGAAGTGTTCATGTCCATGTTATTACATCTAATGAACATGGCGGTAGAGTAATTGTCCAGAGACACGGATCAGCAGTTTGCGGGCCAGCTTTTCTTTCCAACAAGTTATCTCGGATCATTACGCTCCACTGCCACGGTGCCCGATCGTAGACTGTAAGCATAGATCCTCCTAGACAGCCTTCAAGTTTCAGAGACTAGTGTTTCACTTTTCTGTGACATGTGTAAGTGACACTTGTAATTAGAGATAAATCTGCCCAGGAGACGAACACGCTGTTAGGTGACGTGGCTTTATCTCTGCCGATAGTGCCGTTGGTTATTTACATACATTTGAAGGGTGCATATGACGGCGTTGTCAAGTCGAAGCACGTTCATTGTCAGATGATCACGTACAAGGTGCTTGTTAATAGTTTTTTACATAGGTTTTTGAAAGCACATGTACTTGAATTTTATGTGTTTAATATAAGAGTCAAATGTGAATTTAATCTGCACAAAACAGTGCATTCTTTTCTAAGCACCATCATGGTGTGGAGGTGTAGAGTAATAACAGAATGCCACCGTATGAGAGACAGAGCCTCGAAAGTGGAAGAGCGGGCGAGTATTTGGGTATTATTTCATTGCAGTTGCATACATTAACCCGGCGAGCCGTTGTCTCACTTTACACACCAGGCTCCGAGGACGAGTCGCAGGCAGTCGCATGTGTTTAGGAAGCGCACCACCGCCATGTTGAAACTCAATATGTCCTCTGCAGACCACCTCTTTTCAAGCTCTTTGATCGTGTTGAAATGATACCCTCCTCGCCGCGCCGTACGCTCCCGTAGTCTGGAGTTTGACGTGCTGCTGTTTATCCACACTTGCTTCTAGGCCCGTCTCCATGGTTTTTGCTGCTCCCGTATTTACCAGTGGCAGGCAAGCAATTCTTGTTGCGATCACAGCCTACTGAGAGTTATTTCCCTGCATATGTCCGGGCTAATAAGTCATATATTTGAGTGTCAGTGGCTTCTATTTTGCTGTTCCCTCTTGTACAGCTATCCTCCAAACAGGGTTTGCCTCTGGCAATTCGGATACATTTGCAGTCATTTGGTTAAGGCCTTTATCCAAACATGGTCGCTCTTTCCTATCACAATTAAAAGCTTTGTTTCTCTTTGTATTTTCAAATCTTGACCAAAGGGAATCCTTTTTATTGTTCTGTGTTGTTTCACTTTTCTTTTTACTGATGTATCTTATTTCATGAATATCTGAATGTCATTTACAATTACAGACATTATCAGACGTTGGGATATTCAGCAATGTTAAGATACAGACGTTCCATTGCTCTGTTTTTGCGTCTTATTTTAGTAACAGAATGATGAAGACCAATCAAACAGAATGAGCACTTAAAGGACCCCAACCTCTGCCAAGACAGCTCACTGTTTCTCAGTTGCTGCTTTCCCACAGTGATGCTGTCCTTGCCAAAAACCCAGCCCTTGGGGAGGGTGTGTGGGGGCGGGGGGGGCATAACTATTCATAATTCTTTGTGTAATCCAGTTTCCAAACAAATGCTTGAAAATTTTGACCTCATGGTTGAAGGTTGAAAATGAGATTTGGCAAAACTTTACTCACATGCCAACAGCTGACTTTGTGTATATGTTATTTTAATGAATTCAAAGTTTCTGTTTTCCTTGAACCATCACAAACCTCGATCTGTCCCGTTTTCCAAGAAAACATGCTTGAAAACAGCTGCAAATCCTGGTTCATTTTTACGCTGTTTTTTTCCCCCTTTTTTTTTTTTTACATAACTTCTGTTTGACTTTCTGGGCTCTAAATACCCATGAGATGGTGACTCACTGCGGTAGCAGTTGCAGTTTAATTGAATGCAATTTTTAATGACTGAACCGTGTCAAAACGCTGGCTGCTTTTACTGGGTCTTCAGCCTGCAAAAACACTGACTTACACTTCAAGCACCACGTCAGTTGTAATTAAACACAACGACAAAACACATTTCGTAACGGCAGCGTCTTGTGCAACTTTCACGCTTAACTGTTTTTGAAAGCTCTCAAATTATTTACCAAAAACAATATGTTCTTGTTGTCATGTGAGAGTGAACTGCTCACGTTGTTGTGTCCCTCCCTATTCCGCTTTGTAACACCTGCAATGAACTCTTCATGCTTAATTTTATACCCCATTTGGTTTATTGGTTCCACTGAATAGCGTAATCTGACTAAGCTGCAGCTTATCCTGGTTAGGAAGTGGCATTAAGCCACACCCCACAATAATGTTCATGCGCATACCGCGGCGCTAGCGCAGTTTTACATTCCTTTATTCTGATTTATGTCGTGTTTGTCAGAAGTCGTCATTTGCCAGATTATCAAAACCCACAAGAGGTTTTCATATTTTATGAGTCACTTCAAACTGCATCCAATGAAGGAGGGGACATAAATATCTGCAAGGGTTTCGTTTGGATGGCCGACGTATGGTTTTCTGTCTGGTTGCAGAAAAAGAAGACCTTTATACCGTACAGAGACAGCAAGCTGACACGGATACTCAAAGACTCCTTGGGCGGCAACTGTAGTACGGTGATGATTGCCAATGTCAGTCCTTCGTCCAAGATGTACGACGACACTCTCAACACACTGAAGTATGCCAACCGGGCCAAGGAAATCAAGACTTCAGTCAGTATTAAAGTCGTGGAGTCCTGTGGTTATCAATTCTCTATAGATTAAACAATTTCTTTGTACGATGATACACGTGCGTCCCCTTCCTCACCAGGTCAAGAGTAACGTCGTCAGCCTGGACAGCCACATCGGCCAATACGCAGTCGTGTGTGAGAAACAGCGGCAAGAGGTAACTGCACATGGTTTTTTTTTTTAAAGAAATGACTTCAATGGCACTTGCCGTTGATTCCCGACCGTAATTCCAATGTGTGTTTGACCCCCTCAGATCCTGCAGCTGAAGCAGAAGCTGAAGGAATATGAGGAGAAGGTTGTGGTGCCGAGTGCTTCGAGCGCTGTCTCGTCACAGCGGCGAGAAGAGTTCAAAAAGTAAGCAATACTAAATTCATTCAGATGTGCCATTAATGGAATGGCCAACAACAGCTGCTCGGGGTATTTCCATACCTGAAGACCCCCACACTGAACTCTTCACTGCATCCGGTCCTGCATACAGCAGCCACATGATCAAATATTCATGAACACTGACTTATTCATTCATATCTAAGGTTAGTAATAATATCTGTAATGAGGACGAGTACTATTAGTGATTGTTGTGTTAATCAGGCGGGACAATATTTCTTTTTTTGCACATTCATTATTTGCCTTTCATTAAAATCTCACCGTAGTCGATCCTTGTATCAAAAAATAGATTTTTAGATCGAAAACTAGCTGAGCTGATTCTCAAAAAAAGCTAAGCCTTAAAAACATTAGCAGTCGTGGCCTTGATGAAACTGATACTAATTTTACACAAAGGTGCGTGGATGTAAAGAGGTACTTAAATTTGGCTCATTCATTTTTTTGGCTGCTTTTATAAAGATTCTCGTGACAGCACATTCCTTTTCTTTTTCCTAAATGTAATCCAACACTTCCATCTTGTTTTCTGTCTCTCTTCTCTCTCTCTCTCTCTCTCTCTCTCTCTCATCCTCTCTCTCTCACACACACACACACTTCCTCACACTCTGTCTCGCTCTTTTAAGGCATTCAATAGCGTCTGTATTTGGTTTAGGGGCGGGGGACAAAAGCTGAATGAGTCTCAGTCCCACACATTTCATTCACTGGCATCAGAATTCACAACTCGCACAGTGAGAGGCTCTGAATAGAAGCTGCACGCTTCTCACAGTATTAAAAATTCAGCAGTCTAGCAAGGCCACAGCGTCTCCTACGTCACTGGAGTTACATTGAGGAGTGCAGTCACATTTCAGCGACAGCTCTCCAGTCTTATTTACCTGCGTGCCTCTCCTCTCGCTTCGACTGCAACGCACATCCTGCTCCGATCTGGGTGCAGGCTGATTATTAAAAGGTTAATTACATGACTCATATATTGACCCAGGCATTAACTCCAACCGGGGACAATAAGTTAAACATTTTAATTGCTTTTAACTGCTGAGTAGCATTTTAAATATGTCAGTTTAGCCTTGGCCTCCCTCCTCAGTATATTAGCGAAAGGTTCATTATGTCACCAAACACAGAGTAAAATATTTTGCGTCTGCTAATTTGCTGGGATCTCGCTGATGATTGAGGTGTTTTATTTTGTGCGTGCGCGCACTCGCTGTCGCCAGTTGGGTTCAGCTGAGCCAAGAAAGTGTGACAAAGTCTCCCTCTCCTTCCCTCCCTCTCCCGGTAGGGTGTCAGAAGCTCTGCAGCAAATCTTCTCAAACCGGGCCCAGATCAGGGGAGAACAGCTGGATCTGGAGAGGAAGCTGAAGGAGAATGAGCTGCGCCAGCGCTACTGCGAGGAGGACAACCTGCAGGTCCAATGCTTCTGTGCCAAAGAGAAGACTGAAAAGGTACCAGCGCTGACACTGCTACACACAGATTCCAACATCCCTGCGGAAGCAGCTGCTGAGTCATCAATTTGCCCTCTGTGGTTGTCTTAGCTGCTCATTTATGACACTCCAGGAAGGGGTCATATTGAACTTTCAACCAAAACTTAAATGCGGAGACCTTGCTGTCCTCCTGAGACAGATGCTGAATCTTGTTTTAATGAAAACCACCAATATATTCTTCAATAAATACACTTGGATTGTTTTTGTGTGCGCTCACCGCTGATTCCTAGCGGACCTATTGTACCACTTGGGCGTTTGTCAAGCAAATGTTCATTCCGGCGTCGCTGCTTCCTGTAGGCCACTTGCAAGTATGAGCGGAAAATTGCCAGCTTACGAGCGCAGCAGCAGTCCATTCGCACGCGTCTGAAGGAGAAAGAGACCCAGTTCCTGGACAATGACGGCTGGCTTCATCGCGTCGAGAATCAAATCAAGCTTCTGAAGTCGGACGATCAGACCTCAGCGGTAAGAGCGTCCCGTTGGTCTTTTCATAGCAATAGCTGTGGAAAGCGTGTGCATTTCTGTTGTGACTAACAAATTCACAATCTCTAAAACTGGACAGTGAACCTTGTTGTTTCTCCTAATGAGTGTTTTTTTCTCAATTGGATTTGCTGTGTATTTTATATCATTTGAACTGCACTGAGTTTGCCTATTTAAATACAAAGCTAAGTTGTTCCGATGTCTTTAATGATGTGAATAGTTTTTTCAGTTTTTTTCTGTGTTTATTCATTTATTTATTTATTTATTTATTTTTTATTTTATTTTTTTTTTGGACTGCGGGTCAGTCGAGCCAACGAGCGACATGAAATTGAGAATAACAATTTGTTGACAGAAGGACATAGCTTCTGTTAATTCGGTGAGTCAAGCGAGCGCGGTCCCGGCGTAGGGAGGGAAAAAAACCAAACTTTTACAACGTGGGTTACATCTTTCAAAACTCATTGCTTGGTGTTTTTTGTTTGTTTATTTTGGAAGGTAGGCTGTCTCTCTGCTGGTGTCGTGACTGTCTGTGTTTTCTTCCCATCTGTTCTCCCAGTAATTAGAACCGTGCTCATTTTATTTCTCAAGCTCACTCGTGGATCACTGAAGAGAATAAATCAATAGCCTTTTACTCATCCCTCACACAGCAGCCAGTTAGCTAAAACCATGGCCATGTTTTTTTTTTTTTCTTCTTTATCCTTTCTTCCAGGAACTGACCCAGTACTATGACGCACCGGTCAAATGTTCTCTCTGTTATTTTGTAGTTTCCTTACGTCAGAGTTCTTTATTTTAAACTCTCCTCTCCTCCCTCCGAATGAAACATGGATGACAGCAGTCTTTGCATCTTCTCCTTGGCACTGACCTGCTAAACCCTTTTTGTCTCCTCTAATTTTGTCTCTAATTCAAAGAGCTGTTTAATCAGCCTGAGTCTTGCTGTGCAACCTCGCTGACCGTCATTCTCTCCATGTTGTTCAGGCGTTGGAAAGGGACCTGCGTTGCCACAGACTGGAGCTGCAGGTGCACGATCTTGAGCTGCACAACAAGCACATGGTCAACCTCACTGCGCTGCAGGATCAGGAGTATAAGCGCATGCAGAAGTAAGTTTGTGACACACTGCTTTTATTCAGATTTTGTTTGTTTGTATTTTAATTTAGGGAATCAAATGATCGATTAATTAATTAATCGTTAGTTTGTTGACCTTATCGATCAATTAACAATCAATTGATAAGCTGCAAATTTTCCTGAGAACCTAAATTTCACAATGGAAAATGTGCAAGGAACACATTATTTAACCCTTAAATAATGTTGAGGGTCCAATGTGATCCATTTTCACATTAAAAAACATCCTAAACATTTATCCTCTGACTTTCAGTTGACTTCCAATGGGTCACATTTCAACTTTTCAACAAGTTGTTTAAAAGTAACTTGTTCTTGGTATATTATGACCATCACAGTATCTGCAGGTGAATTTCTCTTTCCTGCCACTACACTGTTATAATGATTTAACTACCCATCTAAAAAGATTTTCAATTAATTGTGACCCAACGTACTGTAATGTTTTTCCCCTTGCCTTTCAGAATGCTCAACATCATGTTGCCAGCATACAGCCGGTGCTACACGTCGTCGCACGGGGCCGGACTCGTCTCGCCGGCAGATGTGACAGACTATCACGAAGTGAAGAACCTGGTGCTGAGAGAAAAGGCTGTGGTCTGGGCCGACCAGGAGGCCCATCAGCCAGAAGGTGTCGGGACTGAAGAGGAGTCGCAGGAGAGGGATGCCGGAGGAAGCGCCCAGCATGGTGGCGAGCTGGCACCCATGCTGTCCTTCTCACATCTGCTCTACCACACAAGTAGCCCCTGCAGTAAGTCGTCAGTCCTGCACTTGTTGCCCGTGGTGCATTTACTGCTCGCCACTTATTATCTTAGACGTGCACAGCAGATGACGTGCAGCAACTGTCCATGTTTGACTGACATTCCGAAGTATGAGTTGTTTTTGTTTTTTTACAAGACAGCTTTGCTGCAGTTGACAAATGACTTTATATAGAAAACATTATCAAGTCATTTTCTCCTAATTAAATAGTCTGGTAACCATTTAAGTCATTAGTGTCATTTCACCCACCAGTGAAGAATATCCATAAAATCTTTGACGCAAGTTGACTGATTATCCCAATGATTTAATAGATTTGCCCTCTCGCCCCTAAATGACCTGACCAAAAGCATGCAACAGTCTCACCCCTCCCCTCCCAGAGTTAATTGAAGACAGAGAGCCTGTGCAGTGAGTGAATCCACTCCGTTAAATCAGTGTTTGCATTTATTCATCAGACATGCAGAATGTTTTCTTCAGACACGCCTGGTTCTGGGACCGGCAGCCGCCAAGCGCCGCGCGCGGCTGTCTGCCGTCATGAATATGTCGCACGTTTAAATGGCTATTTCCTGTTTTTATCGAAACCCGATGCAACACATTTGAATTGAAATTGACTTTTGAGGTGCAGCGGCGCACAGAGGCTTACTTGCTGCCACATCTTTCTCGTTGAAAGAGAAAAGCAGTCCTTCCTCCAGCTGACTGGGATAGCAAGAAGCTTATCTGATTGAATTTGGGAAATTCTGTGGCTTGCAAAACCCCCCAAAAATATACATACCAAACTCCATGTCTCTCCAATTGCTGGCAGCAGCCAAGGGGATAGATAGCAACTCTGTGTGACCTGGCACCGCGGTGCACACGCCGGCCTCAACGGACCGTCTGCCACGTGCCAAAGCCAGTCGCCTTGCGACGTCGGTGTGTTTTGTTTCCCCCTCGTGGCGAACTTTGCGCCGCTCCCTCGCTCCTCCTACTGGCCCGTTTTAGGTATTGAGATTAAATTTCGGGAACGCAAAAAAAAAAAAACAGTTGGCCACCTTTTAATGAGGCTGCTAAAGTCAGACTTTTGTGGGACTCAATATAAGGGGCTCAAAAACGTTCCGATGACCCAATTTTCCTCCACTGCCACGTTACGCTGCGCGCAGTGCGAGAGAAGCTTTCGTAATTTATCTTTTGGTTAAAGAGGAATAACGGTTTTATTAGCTGGTGGAATATCTGAATCAAATTCGTTACTGCCTTGATGACATTTTTAATGCCAGTGAGCTGAGTTTCGGGGAGGAATCTCTCATAAATACTTTGAATGCAGGAATCCAGTAATGACAAGTATCAGGAATCTCTTTGTTTACAAGCACAGAAAATCTAGAGGCATTGTAAACTTTTTCATTGGAAAAACACCGAATTCCACATGATTGTTACTCCATGTCGATGCACTTATTACTTATTACTCCATCTGATCTTTTTCTTTGTTTTTTGGGGGTTATTTTTTTCTCTCTCAGGTGCAGAGAGACGAACAAAAAGAGCACTTTTGTGTAACGCTGCTCCACCAGTGAAAGGTAAATCTCTCCTCTCGCTCTCTCTCTCTCTCGTCATGCCAATATACTGTGGTCATTAATTTAAAACCCTGGAATTCCTGATAATCCCTCCTGCCCCCCACTCACTTATTCGCCCTCCACTTGGCACGTTTGGTTCAATCCATCACACCCGAGCAACACAGTTGGAGAGACGCTGCCAGCTTTTTATTTATTTGTGCGTCTCTCATTTCTGGTGCAGTTGTTTATTTGCTCCGCACACGTTTTCGTTGCCAGTGTGGGGGAGAACTTGTTCGGAGTTTAAAAGTGCGCTGTAAAATCCTAGAAAAACGTAACATAATTTGATTTACAGACGCGCCGCAGACATTCTGTCGTGGCCGAGCCTTAAATGACGGAATGATGTGAATTCCCAGGCACTTTTATGAAAGGAAAGCGCTACACAGGAAACCTTCAGGGGAATGTAAAACAAAAACCTCAGTGAAATATTACATTTCAAATGGGTTGTAATGACATATAGTGCAGGTGGTCCACAGTTCATTGAAACATATTGTGGGAAATCTAACTTTTAGAGGGCGGGGGGGGAAACAAGCTTATGCTGCTTGACCTGAGGTTCCCTCAATGGAAACAAAACAATAAAACACAGGGGAGTTTGTCACCACACCACGGCTGTGGATTTTCACTTATACTTTTATTTTTAGTGTATTTTTTCAAGTATTATTTCAGGAAGTCAACTTGAATATTGACAACTTTTATTTGGTTACATACATCAAAATGCCTTTTTAAAGATTACATTCAACAAAATGGGACATGAGTGGTTTATTAATTTATTTAGCTCACCCTTTATAATCGATCACAACAATATTTATTTGCTATTTGGAAACTCTCCTATATTCTATAGTTAGATGAGCGATCACAGACTAAAGGAGCATAACATGGAACTGTGTGACATGGGAAGGGAGGAACTCTGGCCACCCAAGACAAGCAGGGGCTCTTGTACCTCATAGTGGGGCGACATCTATTACATGCAAGAGGTGTGAGTCCTAAAAACAAAGAACGACACAGAAGCTCAAAGAGAATTTTGCTGACTGCGTCTGGTGACCTTCTCCACGCGGCAGACGACCTTCTGCCGTCCGCAGAGAACCTGGTCGGGCCACCGTGCTTTTCACTTCATTAGTTTAATTCACCCGTGCACCGACGTGTTTGGTTAGCTGTGCAAAGACCAGTCTGTAATTGGATATGTCATTTTAGCCCTGTGACACACACACGGCCCTTCAGTAAAGCTGTGTGTTGGAGAGAGAAAAAAAATCAAAGTTTATTTGAACATGATGTCATGAACCTAATCTGTGAAATAAAGAGCAGTTGTATGTACGGCCCAGCTGAATTATGAAGTAAGTGCTTGTGTGACGTTGTCACCCCATCCAGGTGTAAACTCAACAACAGTCCTGAGCGAGATCACTGCCACGGCCTCCTGTTAAAATCCAACACTCGCCTTTCATTCATGCTTTAGTCAGCACTCGCATCCTAACATCCGGGCCGCACATTTTAATTTCATTCGGGTGGGGGGGTCGGGGGGGGGGGGGGTTGCAGGGGAGGGGGAGCTGAAAAACAACACCTTCAAATGCATGCAGCGATATCGACACTCACACTGTGATTTCCGCGTTTATTTCTTTCTTTATTATTTTTTTTTTACAACAGCATCACCTGTGTCTTAATGAATGGAGCTTGTTTTCAGACAAAGTGCTCTGACGTCGTTCGCCAGTCCCTCGATGCTCCCTCGGATGTTAGTGGTAGTCACTGCAGCGTGTTATTGGACAAGGCTCCACCCTGCAGGCCGCAAAGCCAATCAAATGTTGCCGCTTTCACAGAGGGTTGGGGTTCTGGGGAAGGGAGTTTAACTCTTTGCACTCCGCCTCGTGCTCGCGAACGGAGCCCTCGGAAGGCAGATTTTTTTTTTTTTTTTTTTTTTGCCTTTATGATTCAGTGTGGATCGTAGCGTTCTCAGACATGCATTTATTTATAGCAGCGCGGTTTTATGTTCCTCACTCAGCCGCATCCCAGCGCTCCTTTGGACTTTTTACATTCCCTCTCTGTCACCCTCCTTTCACTTCTCATCTATTTTTTCCACCCGAGATTGTGCTGTCCCCTCTGCTTCAAACATCTGTTCGTCTGGCTTCCTCCTCCTCCTCCTCCTCCTCCTCCCTCTCCTCCCTCCCTTCCCTCTCCTCCCCCTCCTCCCTGCCTTTCTTTCCCCTCCCACCCTCAAATGTTTTTCCTCTGTCTGTCTAGCATCTAACCCTCCCCAATCCCTCTTGAGCTTCATTCATGAAAATGCAGATCCACAGCAGGGCAGGGAAAAACGTCAACAGACGTAAACTCCCCTGCTCCACCAACCAGAAAAGGCGCGCTATAAAAAACAGGCAGCAGCAACCAGGCGACCCTAATTCAGTGCAGCCTCCACCAGAAATAGCAACTCATGCATGTATTAATCCTCTACAAGCCAAAAATATGTGATTGAAGGAACTCTGCTGCCATTTATTGCGAGGGACAACTCCTCTACAACAGAAAGGGGCTATTTGTCATCGTCTCCTCTCTCGGTGCGCCGTCTGAAGTCTGACTCACATTTGCTAAATATTGCCTTTTGATATTTAGGGTAATGCATAAATCAATCCTTCACCTTTTGATTTAGTGCTCCCACTTCCTTTATGCGCTGGCATTTTTTCCATTTATAGCCCTCCCAACCCCCCACCCCCCTCCTCCACACCCAGCATACCTCTGCAGGAAATGCCGTGATTGCACTGCTGTTCATAATGTGTTGCAGACAAAGTGATCTAACCTCATTCTGCCTGGCAGAACCAGCCCTGCTTTTTAGAGCCGGTATTTGTGGATAGCTTGGCATCTTATTCAAGAAAAAAAACACTTGATGAAAATTCATCTTGTTCTTTATTATTCAATGTCATCTTTAAAGCCTATTCAAGCATATAGTTAGGAAACATGAAAAAAACTTCAAAATGATCATCATTAAATAAAAACATACCTATGTGCAAACCTTTTTTTAAGCACTTTCTTAATGAAGCTGTAGAGTTTAACAATATTCAGTGTCTGGCTCTGGTCTTGGAGCAGTATAGACAACTTGACAGTGTGAGTGTAAGCAAAGACAGTGTGAAAGTGCCATCCAAGTTAATGAAATCAAAGTGAAACAGGAGGACTCCAGCTGTGGGTAGTTGGCTTGTTGCTTAATACCCCAGGTCTAAAATCCTCAACAATCCCGGCATCGGACCCGACGTATTGTGGTTTGCAACAAAAGAGCGCCAGGTTCCTGGCACCGTCTCCAAAACGAGCAGCGAGTCCTCGCTGCTGTGAGCTCATCGGCTGCACTGTATATAATAGCAGCGGATCGCTGCGGGAATAACCGATGGCTCTTGGGTCATTTGTTTACGCCAGTCTGGAGCAGGTGCTAATTCATCCCCACCAAAGTGGTCACTGGGAACTTCGCGGAAGAAATATGCATTCGCGCCACACGCTCCAAAAGAAAATAACCAAGAGAGGGAAGAAAGTGGAATTGGAAGCCGACTCAGAGGCGAGGAATGTAAACACCGGCGACTCCCCTCGTCCTGCTTCATGTGCGCTGCTCCCATAATAAAACAAATTATGGACGGAGATAAATCATGGCGCATGAATGTACCCCGCCTTTGCCAGGTCGCGCTCTCATGGAAACATGGTTCCATCGGAATGATGACAACAACATTCTGCTCATAGCAGATTTAAGGTGCCTCCTCGGGGCCCTGGCCGGCCATTCTAATGAGCTCGCGGGGCCGCAGCCTCGCGCCGCTGTTTACCTCCGACGGCAGCGCGCCCGCTGCGCCCAGCGGGTCGGCCAAGCGCGCCGCCAACAGCAAATTCCTGGCCCTCCACCCTGGAATTCCCACGGCTCTCCTTTCTTTTTTAGTTTACATGTAACCCGGAACAAATGTTGCGGCAGCCAGAGGACATTAGACAGACATGGGCTTATTTCCCCAGACGGAGCGCCGGGGAGGCACGCTAATCATACCGCACCGCCAGCTCATCGCTCTTGTCCGCCGCCATCGGCAATCAGGCCTGAAGTAGGGTCGCAAATTACAATAACCCCTCCGTGAACACCCTCCACGTTTACGCAACTTTAAAGCTTGAAGTTGTTACTATTATTTACTGGTATTTTTTTTTAGTATCGGAGAACTTGTCGTCTACATTTAGGTCACACACAAAAAAACGGAGCCGCTACAACTGGGTTTAACTGGGATTTTTTTTTTATGAATTCTAGGTGCTTTTGCTTTTCTTTTTTTTACTTTATTGTGTGGATTTAATTGGCAGGATTTGTTTTGTTTTTTTTATTATTAGCAGAAGATGTGGCCACTGCTGAAGAGTACGCTGTTGGCCTTGGAGGGGGGGGGGGGGGATAGTCTGCCACTGTCCTTCCAGTGTGTGACACATAATCCTCCGCAGCAACAACGGCACATCCACGCAGTGCTTTAAAAGGCAGAGTTGACGGAGTTCAGTCATGTTGTAGTGCCAAGTTTTATTCAGTTTGAAGCAAGTTATTTTCCATACCATAAGAGGAAGACGGGGGAAGTAACTTCAGTTTGGGAACCCAGCTACATGCTTTGCTTTAAATGTTAAAAATGCATTTCCATACTTGAATCCAACATGACAGAGCTGATGAGTTCAAGTGCGCATCCATAACAGGACTCCCCTTTTGTTCAGTGAATCAGTGAGCGCAGGGAAAGCTAACATTGCGTGTGATTGTGCAAACACTACGAGTGGACTGGGCCTGCTCAATAAACTATTGGCCAATAAATGGGAAATTAATTCTATCCGTTATCATTCAGAAACAAAAATTAGCCGACCAAAGGCAAAAATGATTCCATTCTCACAGTATTGGATCGCACTTCCAAAAATACATCTTCCAATACAATGAACAGTTTTGTTCATAAGCAACATATGGAATGCACACTGCAGTGCTTAATGAACCAGTTCTCGTGCACAGCGACGACCCGGCCAAGAAGTTGGTTGGATTTCCTGCCATTTCCTTGGTCTCAGAAATGAAATATTGAAACAGGCGTTGCAAGTAAGAGTTAGTGCAAAGGTTGCCACATGGAGGGATAAACAATCCAGACAAGAGGTCCTCAGAAGTTATGAAGCTTTTTTATTTTGAATGCTTAACACATTTTGGTCCTGTTTATGCTCATTGACCCCTTTGTGTCATCAGGAGACGGAGCACAGAAGGACGAGCCTGCTCCCAGAAAGCCCATCCGAAGAAACCTGAGTGCCTGCCTGCCACCAGAAAACCGCCAAACTGCGACCCAGGCCGGTGCCTTGAAGGGGTGGATGCAGCCTCTGCAGCGCACGTCTGAACCAGCTCAGGCCGCCGGAGGGGATCCCAACATGACCTTCGATGTCATGGACATGGAGGATCAGACCGCCGGCAACGTCACCATCACAATCGGCACCCTCAGCCCGTCTCCACAGTCCCCGTCCACTGACCCCTCCGTTCCCAGTCAGATACTTTGTCCACTGGAGACCACCGGACAGAGCCAGATTCCTACAAAAAGGTAAATGCGTTTTCTTGCTCGCTCTCTCTCTCTCTCTATCTCTATCTCTATCTCTATCTCTCTCTCTCTCTCTCTCGCTCTCTCTCTCCCTCTCTCTGAGTGTAGAATGTTCTCTCTGAGTTCAGTCCCTCTCTCTCTGAGAAACTTTATGGCGCTCGTTTCCCCCCTCAATAACGCCGGAAAATGAATCCCACTCTGTTCCTCAGACAAAAGATGAGACGAGCCAACCCGGCCTACATGGGGTGGACGACTGCTGCCCAAGCAAAGCGGAAACTTGACGGGTAAATTGCCACTTAAATCGACTGTCATTTTCACTGGAGCTTTTGATGTAATGATGTGTAATAAAGTCTACAACTAGTTAGCTACAGCTGGTTTCATCCATATTGGACTCTTAAATGCCAACAAAAAGCCCAAAGCCACTTCACATTGTGATGATGAACTTGTCTGGTTTGGTCTGATTGACCCGTTTTTGTTGTCGTTCTTTTTTCCCTGGATATTGTCATTAGCAACATTGAAGAGGAGCTCACACAGGCTTTTCCTGCCCCAAAGCGGATAAAGAAGGACTCCTTAGTGTCCCGGAAACCACTGCGAGCACAACGTACAGGTACCTACTACCAAACTATTGAACTAGAAAAATAAGTATTATTGAGTTAAGCATAAAAACACAAATAAATATATAAAGAGATCATTTGATTTAGTTTGAGGAAGTATTAAAAAAGTAGAAAAGTATATTCATTCTTCAAACAAAGTAAAAAAAAAAAAAAAAAAAGTAAAAAGCGATATTCAAAATGAACATATCGCTGAACTCTCGATTGCTGTTTGCTGATTGTTTCCAGTATCTGAGGAGAACAAGCCCAGGAGGGTTGTGAGGAGTGGACCACACGAATCCAAGTTGAAAACCTTCCACAGATAAACAATTATATACATGTGTCGTTCTTGTTTGTCTGCCATAGATTTTAAGATTTATTTTAAAATTCATAACTAAACTACATTGTGTGAATGGTGACTGTCTGTGTCTCTGGAAGTGTTTTGTGGAGTCATGAACGTGCGGCTCCTTTTTACGCAGCTATTTGTGTTTTTTCTTTTAATCATCTCCGCCTAATGTCGTGTAGTCGATGTCACTTCCTGTAGTGTAATATCTTTGTGCGTTAATGTATGGCGTGTGAATGCGTTGTTCAATAAAGTTGGAGTTACAAGTTGTTCCGGTGATGAGTATGAGTGACAGAGCCAGCGCACACAAGGTGAAAAATACAATGGCGAAAAAATAAAAATATAAACTTGTCTCAGCTGCTGCTTTGTGAGGATTCTGGTTCATTTGCATACAACCGGGAGTGTAACAGGGAAAAACATCCTTAAACCAACCTGAATAACTGGTAGCCATTGACATCTTAAAGGCTTGAAATAAATAAGGGTGAATTTTGAGTGGTGCAAGAGTAGAGACGATGATAAATACACACATTAGATGGTAAAGCAAACAAGTCAACTTGCAAAGCTCTTCTGAGCACTTATCAAGTTAGTCCACATAAATAATGGGGATAGGCAGCCTAAGGTACCTGCGGACCAATCAGGTTCGCTGTTATGCATCTATGTTGCTAAACTGCACTTTGCGCCGGTGTTGTTTTTAGACTCTCCTGTGTTACATTTTTAGCCCCATCAAACGTGACGAGCTGCTGGGGGACATGCTCTCTTTGGAGTTTCTTTACAAAGGACCGCACATCAGAGAAATAATTCCCAGGTCTGGGCTGAGGGTGGGACCTGATTTGCTATGTCTGGAGAGGGACTCGACTTGTCACTTTAAATTGAGTCTTGTAACTTTCAGTGGCACCCCATTCAGTGTGATCTTTATTTTTAGCTCAGGAGCTCAATGCATATATCAGCACTGTACTGCGCAAGCACTGACACCCTCTCAGGCACTCATTCACAAGAATCCTCTACGTTGTGTGTACGTGCGTGCGTGCGTGTGCTCGCGCCTGTGTGAGACGGAGGCAGCAGAGGGTGTGTATGCACACACAGGGAGGCAGGTCTTGGCTAAAGTTTATTAACTTTCTCTGAGCCAATGAGGCGCCTTGTGCGTTTTTCCCGCTGACCAATGAGACAGATGGAGAGGCTGGAAGTGGGTGTTGCTTAGCAACTGCAGGTAGAATCTCAGATCATGTCAGACCCATTGTTTTATCTTGCCTCCCTGAGAGACATCACATGCTATGTGTTGAGATTTGTTAGTGAATAACGTCTCCGCGCAAATGCGTCACAAAGTTGTCAACTCTATTTTTGTCCTGCCGAGAGATCACACCGAGTTTAAATGGCATTTTGCCCTCAAAGTCAGCAGTCGTAATTGATTGTCACAGCGCCAATGCAAGCGCCGTATTTACTTAGATGGGGTCCTTGAGGCGCACACAAGCAAACTGTTGTGTTTTTGTCCAGCGGTGAAACGACCTCGCAACCCTTCAGTGGTGAGCACTCAGGAACACGGAAAGCAGATAAAGCAGGCAAACACTAATGAGTACCTGTGTATTATGTTTGTGAAAACCAACCAACTGAACAACAGATAAGAAGTGGATGGCGGCAGAGGTTGTGTTTTGGGCAGGCCACGACTGATTCTTCTCCCAGATAAAGGACTTAAACGGTTTAGCAGAATAAACTTTGGTTGGCCATTGTTTCAGCGGTAACCGGCATTATGCTAGTTGAAAAAAAACAAGAAAAGGCAAGCTAAGCTACAGGAAAGTCCGACTTCTTCTGCATAGCTGCTGTTGCTAACCTAAGATTGGACAGTAACAGTTTAAGGGAGGGGCTTAGCAAAGGTTTTGGTTATATCTATGTATTGTGGTTACTTACCATATTAAAAAGAAAACATTTTTATAGATTACATAGATTTTGCTCAAACATGGTTTGGTGTACCCATTGCCCGCTGGTCATCAGGTGCAACCTTCATCCTGCTGCCAGCCAATGTTGAACACTCAGCTTTCTGATTCATGCAACCTTGAATGAGCAGAATGTGACCTTGGCATAACTATGCAATATGTCACAAAGGGGCTGCTGGTGGAGAGTTGACCAGCCACTGCAGACCCTTCCAGCTCAGTGGCCTAGCAACTGAGTGAATGCCCAGAGACTTCGAGGTCATGGATTTGATCCCCAGCCAGGTCGTACCAAAGACTGTCCCATTGCCTCCCTGCTAGGGATTGTTTCAGGGTGCTCTTGAGGGTTTGGGGGTAGATTACCCAATGATTCCCGAGTGCGGCCCTGCTACTGCTCACTACTGCCTCAGGGAAGAGGTCAAATGACGAGGACAAATTTTGCATTCTTTGGGATGTGACGATCAGTGTGACTTCTAATGATGATTTGTTCTTTAGTTTGACTTTATCCAAGTGAAACTGTACAAATATGGCCCGTATATAAGAAGCCAGATTGCTCAAATCACTTAAAATGGAGAATTCAAAGCAAAGATGGCACATGTCCCGTCCCCATTTACCAACAACCAATGACCTGCGTTGTCGCGGCCACGGTAGCTTTTTGCGACAGATAGCAGATGCGGTATAGAATGTCCCTGCGCAAACTCATTTATATATAAGTTTACTGTTTTGGCGGCACAGATTCAATCATAAGTGCGTACTATTGTACGCATTTAATACATGTTTCTGGTGGTAAAATCAATGTTTTTTTTGGACTATGCCCCCATTAATTTAGCCTAGCCCTCTTTGGGCATTTCATTGGCGTCCCCATTATAGTAAGAAAGTCCCAGAAGGACTTTGGTACAAAAGTCTTTTCTCATCCGAGCCAATAGATACACTGGATAAGTTACACATCGGGCCTCTAAGTGGTTGGGATTTGTAATTATGCAAATGCCAAGAATGTCCCTCCTTTATGAGGGATCGATGTATTGCGGATGGATCTTTTTTCTTCCTGAAACCATGAAGCACAATTGACCTGTCAAACGAGCGGTGGTTGGATAATTAAAAGGGTTTTTCATTTTCAGTCCTTCCGAGGCACAAAAAAAGAGCTGCATTTCCTCCGTCCCCTCCATCCCGTGATGCTCAAGGCAAATATTTAAATGGAGGTTATGGAAATTCCTGGGATGCACCCTGGATTTGTCATGTAAAGCAGGACCGAGGAGAGATTGTTTTTTACACCCCATGCATTTGTGTCCGGCGCAGCCAACATTTGGGAGCTTACGGAGCGGGCAAACAACTACTGTCGTAATAAAAGACAAAACTGAGGCGCCTGTGGGGAGATACTCGGACCAAACGTCAGACACAGTGGATCCGAATCAGGTAAGCCGCGAACCAACGACGATCACGAGTGTTTGCTTTGCCATCAAAAGAACAAATCACCAACTGTATGACTATTATTTCTAATGAACGCCGCCACCTTTCTGCAGGCAGTGTGGTTTTTCTCTGTCTGCTGGCTGCTGGCTGCTCTCAAGGCGTTCCTCTTGGCCTTGAGTTTAAAAATGAGTATGCTGGCTGCAGTTTCGTGCAGTTTGACGAGATCTTTTGGCGGGGAAAGTGGGTTTTCTCCCCCCCCCCGACAAACAAACCTTGCAAAGGGAAACAAGTCGCAGCAGCAAATAAAGCCGCCTCCTCGCGTTGATCCGGATGACTGTTGGCAGAACCTCGTGCCGCGGCGACGGCCGGGGTGAGATTTACAGTTTCCCTCGCCGCCGAATGTCTCCTGTTGGGAAACAATGTGACAGAAAATCAGTACAGCTGTGAAGCGCTCGGCAGCGTTCTGCTGCCCCCTCGAACATTCTCCTCCAGGAGCTCATCCGGAGCCCGCCTCGAACGTATGTAGTCTGCCGATGACTCATCCTCAGCAGAACGAGCTGCGTGCTGCAGGTAGCCTCGCAAATAAACACCCCTTGATTTGCACAGACTGCCGAGGCACCTCGCCGACTTACAGTCTGAACCCCGCATGCGGACCGCAGGTACAAACTCAGACAGAAAGCCCAAAAAAACAACGGGGGTCTCAAGGACGTGGTGGTGCACGTGAGCCCCGTTCCGTTCACGTACGAGCAGAGTGGGGGGGGGAGAGAAGGGGAGGTTGGGGGTCGGTGGATCAGGGTGAAACGTCATTTCAGGCTGTTGAGACTTTTTAGTCACTTTGCGCACGACATATTCTCCCGTAACAGCGGCGGGTTTGTCACCGTTGCACCAATCGCCATGGAGACAGGCTTTAATCCCAAACCTGCTGCCGGTGCACGGTGCATGAGTGTGCGCTCGTTACCCTTTTTTACCGCAACTTCCAGTCAATGCCACGTAATGTGACCCCGCCTCCACCGGGACATTCAAATGACTTTTTTTTTTTTTTTTGATTTTTTTTCTGGCAGTCGTGCGCACCTGTTGCCTCCCAACAACATGCAGTTCCTCTGGCTGATGTCTTTGCCTGTTATTTATTGAGAGCTGCTGCTGCTGCTGTTGCTGCATATAGTCGCAGACCTGGGAATTTACTGATAATATCTTTTAATGGGGCGTTTTCACTTTGAACTGTTGACCATTTGCATTTCAACTATCTGCCTTTTTGGCTTGCAGATACAGTATATGATGAAATCTTTAAACCAAGAACCCTACATGCATATGGATTAAATAGTCTTCACTGTCCCTTCTTTTTACATGTATTTCATGACTTTACACTCTTATTTATACACTCCTAAAAAGAATTAAGAGTTATTACGGGTGTATTACGTATTTTTATATGTAATACACCTGTAATAACTCTGTTGGTCATTAATATTATGCTATGAATTAGTATTACATTAGTTAGGTTGTTTTGGTTCCTTAAAAGGCACTGTATTTTACCGGTACAAAAAGTTCTGATTTATCTTCTTTTTTCCAGCTACAGTTGCAGATTCCAAACTGAGTTGTTGTGTTGTGTTTGATGTGGAATCTCTGGTACTAACACTGTGGCCGTGTTAAACACTCAGCGCTCTCATGCTGCACAGAAAATAAATTTGTAAATCTCTCACACTGGAAGGTTTAGGACACACTTGCTGCGTGCTGGAGTGCAGCCAGTCCACCTGCGGGGGAAAAGGATCACCTCTCTGCAGGATCACAGGACCTTTATGAATCCTGCTATACTTTGAAATATACAATGAAAAGTAAATTTGTCGGCCCCTCATCTGAAATCAGGAAAGTCTTTGAGATCACGTCTGTTTTCAAACACTTAAAAAATGATCATCTTTAATATTTCAGTAAAGATTAAAAAGAAAATCTTCACTTATTTAATACTCACCACCATGTGGCTCTGGCAACATGTTTTAATCCACAATTAAAACATTTCTGGGGCTTCAGAGTCAAAAGGTGTTGAGTGGAATTTAATATATATTACATTAATAATTAATTTAGTTGGTATAATTTAATTTGTTCTTCTGCCTGCCGTAGCATTTATTTAAAAAAATCCAGGGTGGGAAAACGTGCACATGCTCAAGAGAAGAAGCACACCAACATTCTCCAACCAGCCTTTCCAGTCTCTACAAACTGTGAGAACTCTGGTGGGAATGTGATGCTTACTTTGCTTAGCATATCTCTGCTGGCGTGCAAAAGATGCTGCCCTTTTCACTCCTATCTAACAATATTATATTGTGCTTTATTTATTTTTTTTACCTTTTGTGTTTTTTTTGGACACAAATCAAGCGCTGCAAAAGTCAGTGAACAGTGATTCATCGTTGCTGTGAGATGTGCCAACACGCAACTTTGCATAAACTTCAGAAATGTCACGTACAGTGCAGATAATGAGAGATTTCCTGGAGGGTCATGCAGCTGTTTGTCCGGCTCTCGTAGCAAAGTGATACAGGTGTGACTCTTAAATGTGCCTTTCAGGGCAGGTTCCAAATCTCCAGAGAGATTTGAGGGCTTTGGACACTAAGTATCTTTTAGTTTGTTGCATTATAAAGGAAAGATTTCTTTTTTTCAAAGCATTTATTGGAACAAACCGTATTAGGACGATTACCTTTTATTCTGCACATTACAAACAAGTCATGATCTGAACCCTTTTTTGTGAAGAGTGAAGTGTGTGTGGTTGTCGACTGACTTGGTGTCCTTAAGCGGCGGGCATGAGCGCTGCTAAAAAATAATAATAATAATAATAATAATAACAATAATAATAATAATAATAATAATAATGATAATAATAATAATAATAATAATAATAATAATAATAATAATAAAGTACAAAATACAAAATGTGCAATACAAGACCATTTCAGTAATGGCTGCTTATGCGAGATTAAGCTCGATACAAACTTATGATGCTGCAGACGTCTGTTAATATCAGAACAATTCTGTTATGAATGCAAAGCTTTTGTTATTTGTTCTCTTTTTCTAGTTTTGCCATTTGTTAATTAAACATGGTTTTCCTGCGACGATTCACTTGTAAATAATTGAATATACACAATTTAATTATTATTTTTTTAAACTTATATATATACATTAATTTGTTTACGGTAGTTGTTGCAGGGTCTGCAATGTTTTTTTCTCTGGGGGGCAGGGGGGCAAGCCAGATGAAATGTTCCACAAAGCCGTGGATTTTATTTTTACAATCCATTTTTTTTTTTTACAAGAGCCCCGCAGAAAGTGTTTGGAAAAGGGTAGAACAGGAAAAACAGACGCCGATTGGTTGAACTATCTGTCACATTCACGGCCGGCTCACCAAGTCACTACCAGCGGGTGTCGTGTTGTTTGGAGGGTGACACGAGCTGGCCACCGTCTGCTGTTTAATCCAACCACAGGCCGTCTGGAGCAGAGGAAATCCTCGCTGCTCTTGACGACCTCGGCACGGAAAATCCTAATTTCACCCATTTGTTCCACACCGACATTTGGACGAAAGCCCCGGCTGACTTTTTTCAAATCCACCTTTTCAACTGTCTGAGTTATGACAGGATATATGACACACCTCCCCAGGCAGTTTTTTTTTTTTTACATATTCATAATCATACACAAGCTCTATTGTCTTACTTTCCGTTACTCACTCGAGTCGAGAGGTGACAGTCTGCCTCCATTTCTTTCTTTTCTCTCTGTCTCTCTCTGTCATTTAAGAGTTACCAGGCTCTGTCTGGTTTTCATCGACTGTGGTAAGTCGTCCACGTCGTGCCAGGACTTACTCACCACCACCCCCACGTCTGTCTGATGGTGTGTTCTGACTGTGACGCAACAGGAACCCGTGTCTTCCAAAAAACTTCAGCCCAGCCCAGTTCGGAAAAATTCTCTGTCAAGCTTCTCAGCTGTCACCAGTCTTTGTTTGGAGATGTTGGGGGAAGCTTCAGGCCCATTTTGGTCAGCGATGGTCTCGTGTAGAGCTTCTCTCCAATTGTGGCCTGAACTTGTCATCACGAGGCTCAGAGTTCTTCAAGGTGTTTGTTTGACGCCTTGGGCGAGTTGCCTTGAACGATGAAACCCACAGAAAGGACGGCCGTTCCAAGTTTTCTTCATTTAAAGATTTGACTCTCTGCTTTTGCCACAGCCTCATAAATGTGTCTCCTTTTTGGGTCTTTTTATTCCATTTTCCAATACTTTCAAAAACAGACACCATGCAAATCTAACATGCTGCACGTGTTGTCAGCTTCCTCCACCGTCTCCCTGATTCTCCATCTGCTCGACAAGAAACACCGTATTTACAAACACACTGTCTGTCCATCACTGCTCATCCGGCACCCGGGGTCACTGGGTGCTGGAGCCCGTGCCAGCGGTCTCGGGGTGAAGGCGGGGTTTCACCCTGGACGAGTCACCAGTTCATCGCGGGGCCACGCGGAGAGACAAACAACCGTCCACGCTCGCACCTGCGGGCTATTAGAGCTGCCAGTCAGCCCAGCGTGCATGTCTTCGGACTGCGGGAGGAACTGTCACACAGTCGTAACATGCGGACACCACGCAGCAAGGCACCGGGTGGGAGTCAAACACGCAGCCCTGTGTCTGCGAGGTGACGGCGCTAACCGCTGCACCGCAGTGCTGCCTCGCGCAACGAGGCGGTCATCCAGAGAGTCGCCGCTGCACGTTGCATCATTCTCTGTTACCGACTTCACAAGCGTCCGCGCGACTCTGACCCCGGCTCGATGTTGTCGCTTTCTTGTAATTTACACCACTGTTGTGCGCCAGTCATAACTGTTCTTCTGCTCAACAACTTTGTGCCTGAGGGGGAAAAAAGGCATTTCACAATTAGACAAGCGGTGTGTGAGCAGTTTTCATCCAGCCGTCCATCTTACGCAGCGACACACCCGCTGGGAGGCCAACTCCAGCAATTGGCAGCTCGGTTGCGAAAAGGGCAAACACAGCAGGCGACGTGGAGTCACACTCACAATTGTGTTGTAGTTATTTGAGGAAGCTGTTACGTGGTTGAGTTATATGAAATATATTATCCCGGTCGAGGCCCAAGGTAACGTCGGGTAGCTGCTCAAGGGTTACATTTTGCTCTATCAACACTCTTCAGAATCGCTTTGTATTCAGTCCAGCGATGTTCAGACAACTTTATGCGTTTTTACTGTTAGACTCACTCATCGTGGTGCATGTTTGTCGTTTTGTTTGTTTGTTTGCTTGGGTAGTCTAGCGAATCGCGTTTGGGGGCGTGTTGTTGTTGCATCTCATTCAAATGACAGATGTTTAGGGCCCCGGGAAAAGAAAAAAAACAGAATGCACAAAGATATCCTGAGGGTACGATAAAGTGTCCAGTCCGTGTGACCACAGCTTGTACAAAACCTGAATGAACCTGAGACTCCTTTTTTTTTTTTTGCCCGGACTTTAGGCCCGAGGGCTTCCAGTGTTATCTGGCTGCATCAAGTTTACTTTGTTTAGGAAAAGAAAGAATAGCGGAATGTATGGGGGAGGGAGTGTAACGGGAGTCTTTAACGGGGGAGTTAAAAGGCAACGAAAGGATTTTGATCCAGTGATATTATATATCTGTCCTGCTCAGGACAGACAAAAGCACACAACAAACCACCAGAGAGCAGAGCATGTCATCTGAATAGTGCGTCTTCTTTGCAGTGTTGTACATCCAAAGGCTTTGTGCGCCTGAATTTGGCTGGTAAAAGGCACAAAGGAGGCAGTTTGTTCGCCCCTGACAAGTGTGCTTTTATATGTGGCGGCCCTTTGATGTATAGAGAAACTTTGGCAGGGATATCCCTCGCAGACAAATGCACAAGAAATCCCACTCCTTTGTATTATCCTTAACGGTTCCCTCCCCATTCACCGCCGAGCCTTTATTCCCCGTAAGACCTTTATGTTAAACTTTGCGCTTCTCGTCTGTCTGTCAACTGTAATGGGGATTCTTGCTGAACCATATTGCACAGCGGTGGAGGGGGAGGGGGGGGAGGAGGTGCAGTTCAAATATGAAAACGTATCACCTGATCGCACTGTTTATTCAAGCAGTTTGATCATTACAACGCTTTATGGCCGTGCATTAATAGTGAAAAATAATAATAATTATAATTATAGCATAAAACGTTTTTTAATCAGTGTCTCTTGTGTAGCATTAAAGTAATAGTCAAATATTTTGGGATATATGCAGTGCAAGATCAACACTAGTTCCGTACTCTAATTATGAAACTACTTCCTGCAGCCACTGGGCATATATTACTCGAAAGTGTAGTAACTAAGGTAAACAAAAAATGAGCCATAAACTACCACAGTGCAACTCCACCTCTCACTAATTAGTGTGTAATATATTGGAGGATGATTTGCACCAATGACGCTTTATTGTTTTATGGGCGCCATTAACTGGGCTGTTTCCTGGGACAGTCACTTCCTGTAGCCTGTGACACGCCACAGAGTAGAGTCAACACGCTGTTTGCACACCTGAATCATTGTTTGTGTATAAGGAAATTGATTTAATTATTGTATTCGAAACTGAGCAGCTACTCATCTTTTTTAATCTGTTTTTAAGCACCGCTGATGCAGCTCAGGAAACTGTTTAAAGGGAATTCACGGGAAAACATTTCACACTCAAAGCAATTTTTTGCCACTTAATGTTAGAATTTTTGGAAATAATGGTCACCTACATGAGTAGATCTTCATATAGGAATAAGGACATAAGCACAGCTGAAAGTAGGCCAAAATGGTCCGACACTGCTCATCATCAAAAGAGCGATGCAGCTCGAACTGGGAAGAGAGGAGCAGAGTTCAGTCGCAGTCTGACCTCTAGCAAGAAAGCATGTCCCCCAACTTCATGTCAACGTAAACGACAAATGTGTTATTATCAGCTTATCAGTTCCTCCAAAGTTGCTACTGGACCATCTGACTTTCATTTCAATAACTGGAACCGCTGGTTCCTGTTAGCATGTGCTCGCGCGCACAGCACACTTCGGTCAATTGACATGCAGCGCTGCCACAGGGTTGTTGTTCAGGTAGGTGACTGTTGTACAGTCAAAGGAAATTAAATAGTCAAGTGTAAAGTAAAGTTGAGTAGTGTTGGGCTTGTGCACTGCATGTGCTCAGTAATGAACCGGCGCAAGAACAACGGGGGGCTACCGCCAAACATCCACTAAGCTAGCAAGGATTTAACCTTTTTTTTAGGAGGGGGATATTACATATAACAAGTACAATACAGTACATACAACAGCCAGGCAGATAAAGTTCTTCTCCTATAATTCCCATCCTGCGCTAGCATTTTTTTTTTTTTCCTTAGCATCAAGTGGTTGCCCATATTTGTCCATTCAAATCTGACTGAGGACATTTTGCACGTGCAAATGTGACATGTGCGAGGTCGCTCATCCTGCACTGCTGTTCAGTGAACAGTTGGGACCTCTGCGTGTCAGTGCTATGCTCTGGCAGTTGCTGTTTGAGGCAAATGCACGGCGCTACTTCCTCCACAGCTTTCATCCGATCGTCAGAGCAGAGATTTGAACTGCCTCCTTCCAAGTCAGGAGCCTCCACCTCCTCAGCATTCTGCTGCTACTGGGCTACATCAGGCAGCCATTCAAGGTGCAGAACTCTTGACCAGCCCATGGGTGACCATAAGTGCTTAAGCTGATAAAGATGAGAGTCAACTCGTTTAAGTGGAGGGCCTTGAGGTGGGACATTTGCATAAAAATTAATATTGAGGAGGGGAAGGCTCAATTTAAAATCTTTAGAATAGAGTAAGGTCGTGTTGGGGGTCTGGTTTTATATTCCATGTTGCCTGGTGGGGGGCACAGGGTTTAAAAAATGGTTAATGAATATAACAAAAATGTATCCACATACAAAAACCAACAGTTTTTCATTGACAGCCCTTGAGTTGTCTTCTGATTCAAAGCAGAAGCAGTTGCCAGAGGGTTCAGCATCAAGTTCATAAAGGCTGTACAAGGTCAGCAGTCTGTGCCGTTTCAGTCTTCTACAGTGGTGTCAGACTGAATCACACCAGCTGCATACCTGAGCAGGCACTCTGCCTCCAACCTCCTGAGCCCTGCATGTAGTATTTATGTCACTTTTGCATCGCTGTACGGCATAGGACAAACTCTCGACTCGCAGGCACCAAAATAATCCAAAGCGTCTGATCAGAAAAAGACGTCAACACAAGTTACGTCTTCTTTTCTCCTCTTTTCCCTCATAGAGTTACCCAGAAGAGGCGGAAAGGAGGAACAATCATGAAATGTGATCGTCTTCGTCGACGTGTCTTACATATATGTGCCACGCTGGAGGTCAGTGTCTCCGCTCGCTTCCAACCGAGCAATATTTGGCAGATCATGAAGGGGCTACCACTCGCAGGGTTGCCGTGCATGCAAAATTTCAGGTCACTACCACTGGGAGCCAGTAACGCCTTTGGCTGAGTAACAAGATGCAAATACGTCTATTCAAATGTGCACAAACTCCATACAACATCCAAGCGCACACAGACACCGGCGCACTATCTCACCTCGGCGCATAACGCTGCAGAATTAAAATACATTGCAATCACATCACTCGTGAATAAGTCCGACACCCGAGGCGACAGTCAATTTGATTGAACTTTGGTTTCGTACTTCTGCGTTTGGCTCTCTTTGTCGTACGAGGGGCGAAGCTCATCTCGAGGTAGCCCTGTTGTGTCTGAAACTTGTGTTTTTTTCTGTGCGTGTGTGTTCGCTCTCTCGTTGACCGCTGTCGATTGGCAACTTCACGGTCCTGTGCCAGGCGCCCAGAGTGCCCATCTCATAAAAACTAATGACCAGCGGGCCAAATCGACCCTTCCAGACTGTCAAGTAGGCAGGGGTTAGTCAGGGTGAGGTGGGGATCAATGAACGTATACATCACAGCCAGTGGACCAGATTTCTTCCCTCAGGCAGTGAAGACGGACTCAACAAGGGGACGAGGTGGTAAAAAGGTGTTTTTGGAGGAAGTAAAGTTATACTGTACGCAGTCATGTCAGACAAAAACCTTCAGCATTCCACTCCCACAGTCACTTCATTTTTTTTTTCTTCTTCTTGCTCCTCTTCAAGAAGCCAGTGGAGTATCACACATATCAGCCGTCCTCGGACTGCCTATCACGACACACGTACGGGGGAGAAAATTAGCACGAATGTGGCGCTAGCCACCAGTGTGAAGTATGGTTGCGGGAGGGCAATTATTTACAACCGCATTACTTTCTGAAGACCTGAGCTGTGACTCACCGCCCAGGCCTGATAATTAATTCCACACTCTACAGAAATATTATTAAGCCGCACAACAGAGTGACAGATGTACAGCATGAAGCACATTATCAACAGGGTGACTGGACGGCTTCATTGTGAATAATGAAGAGGTGGACATTTGAGACTCCTGGTTTTGTGGCGGTTTAATTTCTGGAAACTCCACTTTATTGAAGTGTTCTGTGTCGAGAAGAAGTGACGTGCGGTCCGCGGCCTTGAGATGGGAGTGTTTGTTGCTTTTGGACAGCTCTCTGTTTTTTGGTCCCATTGCTCAACTTCTTCCAGACATACGAGGTGGGGACGGATGAGCGTGGGGCAACTGGGATCTGACGACATGAGATGACAACTGTCTATTTTTAACAACTAGTAACGCATGGCACCTCGCGATCAACATTGACAGAAGCGAAGACATGCAGTACACAAAGTAATGATACACTCGCCGCCCCAACTGGATCCATCCTCGCTTAATAGTTGTCATTACAGCAAAGGGGCAGGAATGTGCTGATTGACTCGGAAATTTTTGACTGGCACACAGCACGTTGGTAATGATTCCAGAGACCCAACATGGCCCAAATGTAATTACCGGATGTAAACGGGGACGTATGACGATTTTCATGTTGAGTCGGCTACGGCGTGTTGTCGACCACTTACTGAAAGATGTCGAGGTTTCATCTGAACGGGTGAGGTTGGAATAAACGACAATGGATAACGACTGTAAAGGCTTTGGTCGTTTGGTCCGATGAGGGCAAGCTGGAAAGAAAAAAACCTATTGAAATCAAAACTGTGGCTGTGGCAAAAACATGAATTTTTCCACTTATTTTCATTGAGACCCACTGACATCCTGCAAAAACCTCAACAACCTCACGTTCCTCAAGACATGCAGATATTCCTCCTTAAAGTAAGACCCAACTCAACCATTCGTTCGCCGCACATGCCATGCAATCCGACGCCACAATGCAACATAGAAAGCTGCTGTACACGCCCTTCTTGCTGCGTTCACTCCAGCGAACATCAGGGCAGTTCTTGAGCTTTGCTCGTGAACCACAACCAGTTTGTGACGCAGGACCCTTTATCTCCGTACTTGTCCAGCAGCAAAGCCGTCTAAACAGCTACAACCTGCCAAAACGCATCACAACCGAAGACTCGGGAGTACATAAAAAGGCTAAAGCGTCCTGGTTGACCGTCGAGCACAAATCCCATGCGGTCAGATGAAGTCCAGGGATAAAAGTGAGTGATCTGTGACCGCAAACTCAAGCCATAAGATACGGTGGTGAAGAGTGCGTGGGTGGGCATGGATAGTGAAAAAGGGACGGGCATGAGTCAGTAACAGAGTCCACAGAAAGCTGTGGGAGCAGAGGAAGTGTTAACAACATCACAAGTAGGAGCAAGTCAAGTTACCACGTCAGAAGGCAAAGAGGACTGAGAGCAGGACGGTGGTGGGAGCCCGAGAGGTAATGGGACGCGTGCGATCCCGAATCATCTTATCATGTGAGGGCAATGAAGCGAATTGTTCACCCACAGCATGCCGTCTAAGCCGGGCTGTTATGTGTTACCTCTCTGGACGTCACTCCCTTTAATGAGTAGGCATTGTGTGAAAAGCCCACATTTTTAGCGAGGTGGGTTCAAGGATAATAAGCTGTGCGTGCGTGCGTGCGTGTGTGTGTGTGTGTGAGTGAGTGAGTGAGAGAGAGAGAGAGAGAGAGAGAGAGAGAGAGAGAGAGAGAGAGAGAGAGAGAGACTCTCGGGTCGGACACTTGTTGAGTATGTGGCCGTGACAATGAAAGTGCACGTTCTCCAGGCACGTAGCAGCGTGCGCGTTAAAGAAAAGTCATCTCCAAATTTATCTAATCATGCCATCTTGTGTTTTCGCGACGTAAATGTATTGACCCAAACTTTATTTTTCCCACCGCAAGGACGATGACAGAGCTCGATGCACCGTCGGACTAAATTAGATTCGAGTTCGTCATGAGTGTGTGTGTGTGTGTGTGTGTGTGTGTGTGTGTGTGTGTGTGTGTGTGTGTGGCTGTGCTGCTGCTGCTGCTGCTGCTGCTGCAGTGTTGACGAGTGCGTGTGACAGAACAGGTAGCCATTCACCGTTAGAGTCACAAAAACTGCAGGTGAATTGCTGCAAAAGAGATAGTTTTGATTTCTGTTACTTACGCACAATAATGTCCCACCTTTAAAAACCAGTTACCTTCGACACTTTGATGAGCAGCTTTTCTTCTCTTTTTTTTTTCTCCTCCTTTTTCTTAGTGAGAGAAGTCTGTGGATGTGTCAGATCGGCGCTATTGTCTCTTTGTAGACGCACGCCCACCGGTTCCAATAACGCGCCACCCATGCTGCGTGATTTCAATAAACTATGACCAAAACGAAAGTAATTTAAACGGCAAGAATGACACCTGTACCCCTCCCCCTCACTCCGGGAAAGTTTTCGTGATGCTGGCAAAAAGTCACACAAATATCACCTATTACTCATGTCACTTCGTACATTCGGGGCTTCACTTGCAAGCGCAGCGCTTCGTCACTGCATAACAATCAGACGGCTGAGTGTTGGCAGTGCAACTGATGGAATTTTACTGAAAACAGATTTCGCCTTTGAACTTGCACACGCATCGCCCCCGACAGAAAAGTATATCGCCACTCGCCCGAGACGCTGCGATCGCCTCTCATAAGTCTTTTTTCTCACACCGCTGGGCGACGTGGATTAACTTTTCTTGAAGTGGGAGGATTTCTTCTTTTGTGCGCTCACCTGTGCTATTTTGTTCCAGAGCAAACCAAGCGCAGCGCTTAAACAGAGCCTGACGATGTAAGTACATATTGAAAGTGTCCGGTCCGGCATGATGATGATGATGATGATGATGATGATGATGATGATGATGATGATGATGATGATGATGAAAGACAAAAAAGGGGAGAAGGTGATGGTGGTGGTGGTGATGGTGGTGTGGGGGGTCCTTTCCCAGCAGCAACAAGTTGACTTGACTGACAGACAAAAAAAAGAAAGAAAAAAAAAAAGAAGGGGGGCGCGACAACGCAACATATTTGTATATGCTGCGTGATTGTCCGCACTGGAAATGTTCAATGTCCAGCAGTGTGTGCGTGCGCGCGTGGGTGTGTGTGTGTGTGTGTGTGTGTGTGTGTGTGTGTGTGTGTGTGTGTGTGTGTGTGTGTGTGCATGGCCCATTGCCACAGAGGAAATTACAAGCTAAAGCATCATTTAACGCAATTGCGTGAACATGTTGTTGTTTTTTTTTTTTTCTTTAACCTCCCCACATGTAAATAGCTATATATAACTTTTGTGCGGTGCGTGCGTGCGTGCGTGCGTTCGTGCGTGCGTGCGTGTGTGGCTGCTGACGGCTGCGGGTGTGAAGCTTTGAGGCGGTGAGCGAGCGAGGGAGCGAGGGAGCGAGCGAGCGATCAGTGAGGAACTATATCCCCCAATAAACTTGGCTGGCTGTCGCTTATTTCAATCACGTAAGACCCCTAATGGCGTTGTCCGGGCGAGGGTGTTACGTACGTCTACAAGCTTCTCTGACAAGCCGCTCTTGCTGATATTTGTCCCGCACTGATAGAAGCCACCAAGGTGTTTTTGCAGCCTGCGAGAGTTTAAGCACGCCGATATTGCAAAAAAAAAAGAAAGAAAGAAAAAAAAAGAAAAAGAAAAAGGGGGGGTTATTAGATTCATAAGTCAGCGAAGTGGTGGGCGATCTACTGAGCACAGCAGAAGTTCTCATATGATGCATTTAAACAAGACACATTACCTACCGGCATCTGTTGGAGTGAGTGGATATTAAGAACACCTCTATCTCCAGGACACCGTAGGGGGTGAAGATGGTAAGTAGCAATGGGGAACACGCACGCACGCACGCGAGCACGCGGGCACACACACACACATACACACACACACACACACACGCACAGAGGCGCGCGCACACACCACATAAAGGATTATTAGCAGTAAATGGTCGTGCTTGGCTGTTTGCTCCGGCAACGCATTGCTGGAAGGGTTGGACTCAGTGGCTACTTGAGAAACTCAGTATCGAGAGTCCATGTCTGCTGAGGCTGATGTTGACAGAGCGTGTGTGAGAGGAGCTTGTGTGGCGTTTCTCGGCTCTGGATATGCCGGTACAGTGAGAAGAAGAGAGGTAAGGGGGGAAGAAGGGAGGAAAGAAAGAGAAAGATTTTGCTGTCTTTTTTTTATATATACATTGTGTCTGCGCGCAATGTGGTGTATTGGGCTTGATGGCTGAGCGTGTGTGTGTGTGTGTGTGTGTGTGTGTGTGTGTGTGTGTGTGTGTGTGTGTGTGTGTGTGTGATGGTGTGTGATGGTTGCCGGTAAAGATAAAGATAGATATTTTATGCATGTATGTATGTTCCATTTTTTTTTTTTTTTTGGGGGGGGGGGGGGTTGTTGTTGCGGTGTTGTGTTTTTAAAGGGGGGTGGGAGTGACGCTGGGGGGGTGGAGGGGGTGGGGGTAAAGCAACATGTGCCACTTGGCTGTGACACTTGAACATGACATTAAGGTATAATAATAAGGGACCGACATCAGCAGTGCCGGTTCCAGAGCGTTTTTTTTTTTAGTAGTATTTATTATTGGCATTAATATTTGTATTATCACTATTATTATCCTTGAAATGAACTAAACCGGCGTTTTTGTGATTATATCGGCGTTGTCATGTGGAAGGAAACGTCCGAACCAACATGTGATCAAATATTAACAGGACAGGTTTGGCAAGAACGGGGGGCAAATACACGTGACGAGACGCGGGGCAAAAGCGGCAGTGGAGTTTTTTTTTTTTTTTTTTAAATGGCACTTTAAAGTGGGAGCCCTGATAAAAGTGCAGTGAGACGTCACCAACACCACCACCACCACCACCACCACCACCGCCCCCCACCCCCCCTTCGCCGTGTTTGTAGCCGGGCTGTGTTATGTTTTCAGCACGTTGGACAGAGGCACCGGAGTCGTGCATGGACTAAAACGCCGAGTGGACGCCAACTCCGTTCCTCTCCTTCCCCAGACCCCCCCTTTGCCAAAAACCTGGGATTGTTTTTTCAACTTTTGGTAAGCTTATTCCGGAGAGAGCCTGCGGCTCTGTGAACGGGGGGAATAAACGGAATTCTAAAGACTTAAAAGCCCTCTGCGAATTAAAATAAATAAATAAATAAATAAATATATATATACATACATATTTATATTCATATATAGGGTGTAGAGATTCGGGAGGTGATTGTTATTGCGAGAGATTGTGCTTTTAAAGACGCGTCTCTCTTATATATTTTTGGCGGAGCATTGTTCAAAGTTGAAATTGCTAGAGTCGACTGGTCTCGCGCTCTTTTTTCTTTTTTTTTCTTTTCTTTTTTTTTTTCTTTTTTCTTTTTTTTTTGCACCGCACATTCACGGTAACTATAAGCCCCCCCGCACGTACTGCGTTAAACTTTGGGACATGCAAGTCTTGGTCGCGGAGATCTAACCACGCACGTAGTGGTTGCCAGCCCTTGTAAAGGTAAGAGCACAGTCCATTCTTTCCATGTCACTCTTTTGTTCCTGTCGCCTTCACCGGCTCCTGTCAAATTTTAACTTCGGCGTTTTTACAAGTACACTGCATGCAGCCGTCGCCCTGCCGGTGTGGTTGCTCGCCGTGGGTATCGCTGACTAAAATAACTCCGATATGACATCCGATCTATTGCTGACACTATATAAAAAAAATATAGTTACAACCTATTTCCACTGATTGCACGAAATAGATGAAACGCCTGGTCGTTTTCGGGGACTCACAGTCGCTTGAGATGAATGGGGGGGGGACTCGGTTTTTTTTTTATAATAGGACTCGGGTTTAAATAACAATAACCATGAGGGGGAAAAAAACAGATAGCGCTTTTCTGAGGTTTTCCCCCCGGAGTTTCCGAACAACGGCTGCTGCAACACAATTTGCGTAATCGTCGCGTTGTGCCTAATCATGCTCCCAATATGGAACTTAGGGCGCTGCTGCAGTGATCCTTCCTGTGCATGCACGAACTGGAGTACGGCTGCTGCTGGTGGTGGTGCTGCTGCTGCTGCTGCATGGAATCTATCTATCTATCTATCTATCTATCTATCTATCTATCTATCTATCTATTCATGCCGTTTCGGTGTTTTTTGTTGTTGTTGTCTTCTTGTTTGGTCTGCTGCATTCATGTTTTCGTCTTGATGTCAAACCCTCCGGATTTTGTTATCGACCAAAAATAGCCCTACTCTTTACCCCCCCCCCCCCCCACCTCCCCCACCCTCCATCAACCCTACCCCCTCCCCCCACCCACTCTACCCCTCCTCCTCCTCCTCCTCCTCCCGTCATCGCCATCAAATCACTTGTGTTTTTACTACGACCGCTCCACGGTTTCATTCATAAGGTGCTTTTCGCTTCTACCTGCCTACCCCCCTCCTCCTCCCCACCCCCATCTTTTGTCCGCGCGCGCCTTCTGCGCAGACACGACCCCGTCAAAACCCAAAACGACAACTCGACGCAAAAACAGGAATTCGTTCTTCATCGCGTCGACTCGTGAGAATTCGACACCTTCATCTACTATTTATTTATTTTATTTATTTTAGTATTATTAGTTATCATCCCCCCGACAGTAGACCTATTGTTTTATTTATTTTTTCCACTGTGTGAAATTACAATAAAGATGGGCGTGGTCAAAACGCACCCGCTGACAGATGTTATGGCTGAATGTGATGGAGACAGAGAGATAAGATGGCTTGACGTCTAAACCCGTTTGTTCGGAAGGCGTCGTTACACGCGCGCGCGCGCGCGCACACACACACACACACACACCGAAATTTCAAATTAAAAGATTTGGTCAAAAACATGCCACGTGCGGCAGCAGTTTAAAAATTGAGGCGATCGTCACGCGGGATGGATGTGGGATTGTATGATCGGATGTCCTCGTGGGATTGCAGCCCTGAAAAAAAAAAAAAAAAAAAGAGGGTGGGGGGGCCAAACGCGTGAATAATCGCATGATGCAAAAAGCAGTGGATGTTGTCAGTTTCCCACCTCGCGCTCTCCGCCTGCATCTCCCTCCACCATGTCTTTATTTTCTGCTCAACGCTTACAAATTTGCGTGGCGAAGCAGCAACTGCGAGGGACGAGAAAAGCCCCCCCAACGCCCACCGACAGTCCTGTTTTAATCAAGTCCCCTCGTCCACGCTGCCTGTGCAAAATAAATAGGCTATGCGCTGCAATAAATGTCCAACAGTCGCTGCCGCCTTCCATCGTTTTATGTTGGGGTTTTTTCCATCTGCGCCATAATCTGCCTCTTCCGTTTACATCACCCACTTCTTAATTCATATATCAGTTTAAATATTATTTACAAAAAAATCTAAATCCTTGTTGTCGTGCGGTATTAATAATAAAAAAAAGCCCATTTAACGAAAAACGACATTGCGAGAATTATAGACACATATGGGATATCCGCTTATCGGATTATTTCCGATCAATCAATAATTTCCTTTTCTAATGGGACGATAAAGCGTTACGGTTTTATGTAAGAGAGATAAAATGATACTTGAAATAAACATTTGCCGTCGGAGTGCACGCGCTAAAGCCTTTTTTTTCTCTCTAACGCAGCGCGCTTCCTGCTCTCTATTTTGTATTTTATCCATAACAACAAAAATATTTTCCTCAGAAAGTCTATTTTTTTGACTGTCTAACTGTATTTTTATTGCCCCTGCCCTCCCCACTGAGATGTGGGATTATGGTGTGGGCGTGGGCGTGTTGGGTGGAGGAGGAGGGATGAGCGGAGGCGGGTTAGGAGGGGTTTGTGGGGTGGCACGACACACTTTGTATGTATGAAGGTTTTTTTATAGCACTTTTCTGCAATGTACGTCAGCGGATCAGTCCATAAATGGGACTGCGTGTGTTTGTATGCGGGCGTGCGCCTGCGTGCGCTTGCAGCTGTGTGCGTGAGTCTCCGCGTGTGTTATCTTTACCGAGAATCTCCCCTCTCTCTCTCTCTCTCTCTCTCTCTCTCTCTCTCTCTCTCTCTGCACTCGCTCAGCTCTGCAGAGTTGGGGTGGGCGTCAATAACAAACCCGATGGTAGGTTTTCATTGCAAAAAAAAAAAAAATTATCAGAATTTTTTTTTTTATCGTTAGGCCTGCGCGATTAACGAAAGCGGGGCGGGGGGAGACGCATTTTAAAGAAACACGGATGAACATGATACATTGTGCAGCTAATGCATTGCATTTGTTCCATGGGCTAGATGTCATACCTTGTGTGTCGGTTCTTCCGTGAGGATCCATTCGTGCACTTTGGGGTTCTAAATGGATTTCGCGAAATCCCGTTTACATGTAGAAATATTCTATTTCCTTTATGTCTTTATAAAGAGGAGGCTGATGCTGAGAGGGGGTGGGGGGGCAGAATTGTGCGTGGTCTTTCTTTTTTTTTTTTTTAATCCCGTTTTATTTGAGTTTTTTTTTTTTTTTTTTTCTCATGTATTTTCCTGTCTGCTTATTAAAAGTGACGTCCCGCTATCAATTATAGAGGAAGGCTGGGCTGTTGCTTGTTCAGTGGCGACAGATGCGCAAATCTCGACTCGTTACTGGGTGGACGGCACGATAAATTTAGAGAGGGAAAATGGATCACGTCTTAATCATCACGGAGATGTGGGCATCATCGCCCGCCGCCGCCGCCACCATCGCGGCTGCGACTGCTTTAGTCACCACCACCACCATCATCATCCTCATCACCGTCACCTTCATCCAAGCTTGTTTAAACAAGTTCTGGCAGGA
The DNA here is from genome assembly GCF_046127955.1 of Nelusetta ayraudi. Lineage (NCBI taxonomy): Eukaryota > Metazoa > Chordata > Actinopteri > Tetraodontiformes > Monacanthidae > Nelusetta > Nelusetta ayraudi. The sequence goes on along the minus strand of NW_027466052.1, from coordinate 7,450,904 downwards.
GGCGACGGGACGAGACTTAAATTACCAGCGATTCGTCATATCGTGATTGCGTTTTTTGTTTTGTTTTTTTACATTTTTTTTTTTTTTTTTTATTTCTCCCCCACCAACAGTAACGAAACGGCACGATCTGTTAAAAAAAAAAAACGCACTGGAAGACGGCGGATGTGATTATTTCTGGCCGCAAAGGCATCTTTTTTTTTTCCACCGCGGGAGTGGAGGGATTCATGATGTCGTGTGCGTGCGTGCGTGCGTGCGTGCAGCTAAGTGTGGAGGAAGAAATGCTCGGTACCGGCACAACCATTCAGGTGTGCGCATCCGCATGGGAACATGGAGCACATGAATGAGTCGAAGCCAGCTACCAGAGACAATAAAACATATAGGAGCTGCTTTGGTGAAAGCCATTTGTTTCCAATGCGGTTAACAAGGACGATAATTTTGGAAAATATATATATAATATAGTAATATATTTATTTATTCTTTTTAAAATGCAGCTGTACGTGGTCATGGGGTTTGTGTGCGGGTTTTTTTTTTCTGGTTTCCGACAGCCTCATTCTTTTAAAAAGAAGAAAGAAATTAACATTTCCACTGAATTTGTGCCTTGATTAGTACAGGTTCCTTCAACAGCAGCAGCAGCAGTAGCCATGTAAAGGTTACTGATGTCGTGCTGATATTGGATTGTGGGGGGAGGGAGGTTGCTAAGCCAATAGAGGAGACAGACAGACAGACAGACAGACAGACAGACAGAGGCTCAATAGGCTATGATGAAGTTTGCCATCTATGCCACCAAAATGCATCCGCTCCATTCGGGAGTCGTTTTTTTTCTGAGTCTCACATACATGCCGAGCTAAGTCGGCTAGTCTCCGGGTTTCTTCCTGACAATCAGCATAAAGGTTAATGTCATCACGGGGTCCACGACATTCAATCCTCACACCAACATCTGATTATAAAAGTACGGAGTCTACTCGCTTTCCTGTATGGGGTGATGTCTGCGCTTCACCGTCACTGCCCTCGTCTCGTTTGACGTCACTCAAACCTCATAGAAAAAAAAATCCTGTGTTCTCACTCGATGTGTTTTCCTCTCGGAGGAGCAATGCAATTTCCCTTTGATCAAAATACTCTCATCGCCTCCCTTTATCCCCCCAGTGAAAATGACATTTCAAGAAAAAGTCATTTCGCCAGTGTTATGCAGCCCCTCTCTTTCACAGGGAGGCAAGCTACACACACACACACACACACACACACACACACACACACACACACACACACACACACATATATATGTATACTTGTTTAAGGAAAGTTCTCACACGTCAGCCTCATGCTGTGTAGCCAGAGAAGGTTTTTTGAGCCCAGCCCTCCCTGATCTGCACTTCTTATTTCCTATCTCCTCTCCACCAACAGGTTGTGAGTCAACACGTTTGGTCGGGAAGACACTTGGGCATTCTCACGTCTTTGGTCACAAACGTGCATGTAGGGTGTTTGAGAGGAAATTTGTTGCATCACAACATTGCCGGGCAAAGTGGTCACTTTGAAGTCGCTGTTTTTGCAGCCCTCGAACCGAGAAATCTTAAACCTGTAGAAATCTTATACCTCAGCTCAGATGGAGCACTTGTGAGGCCGTTTTCAGAAAGACTCTGCCACAGTCTGACCTTCATTCAGTTAAGTCCGACGTGTCCCCAACACTGCTCTCAGCTGCTTCCGGCTCCCGTCATTAGACCTGCAAATTTCATTCACAAAATCAGTCACCAAGGCTTCAGACAGACAGACAGAAAGACAAAAGCTCCCTCTTGGTTCACCACCTTCATTTGCAGAAACCAGAGAGGGAACATGTTGTTTTTGCTCTTCTAATGAGATGCCAAGTGATTTATTTATAAATTACTTGTTTGGAACAGCCCCCTTGTGCAGTCTGCATTTTTTTTTTTTTTTTACCTCCTTTGGAGTCATGTCGCTCAGTGATTGCTGATGCAACTCTTTGTCATCCAGAGTTTGCCCTCACCTCCTGTGAGCCTTCGGGGAGGTCTATATCTATCTTGGCATGTCCCCGGGTGTGTTGGAGGTGGGAGTGACTCATTAAGCAGGTGTGAGCTTCCACTCGGTGCTGCTACATGCCAAACAAAAGCTAAACAGCTCATAAGCTCGTGCAGGGGAGAATTATGACGGCAATATTGCAAACACATTACAATAAATTGTTGCTCTGGACCGGGGCCAAATCACAAGGATAATGAGCCGCTATTTCCCCATTGTGAGCACCGCTGTTTTCATCAGAGGTGGGGTTCCCAAACGTTCATCACTCACTGAGAGGTTGGGCCACCGCTGACATTTTTATTTTGTATTGTGCGGTGTGAAGGCAACGGATTGGACCACCACCGGTTTCGGCCCGACGAGAGGCGATAGCTAGAGTACGGAGAAGCAAAACAGTGTCTTTCTCCATGTGGTCCTCCATGTGTGTGTGACTTGAATGTTTGTTTAGCTGACATTTGGTGGTCACTATAACCTGTGAAAGCTGGTTTTCTGCACTGCAGAGCACTTGCAAAGGAGTCCTCCATCTGCTGTGGGGATGGCTCGAGAAGCGCAATTGTTTTAATAACTTCACGTCTTTGTTCATCCCCCTGTGCCTGTCAGCACCCAAATACATGGTTGCACATTTTTTTTTCTTCTGTAGCTGCATGATTGTCTTCCCACAAGCTGGTGAATTAATCCTATACACATAATTAACTTAACATGAACAGCCAGAGCAGGTATAGTCACAGGGTTGCGCAAATCTTCTGGGATGGACCTTAAATATTTCCACACATCTTTATATAGTCTCATATGGATTGCAAAAAATAAAAATAAAAATAAAAAATACCAGAGCTTTGAGATATATTTCGCTTGGGGCTCATTTTTTTTTTTCTATAAGTCACACCTATCCGCGCGCACCAAAGGCTCACTTTTGGTTCTAAGAATGTCTCCTTTTACAAAAATGGGCCATCTGTAAATAGCGAGCAGTGTATCACGACTTGCTGGAGACGCGCTGTTACGCAAAACCTGCACGCACGCACGCACGCACGAAAAATACGCCACCTCCATTGGCCTCGGCGAGCGAAAATACGGAAGAGGAGAGGCTTCGCCTCGGTGTTTTATAGGCTCGTGCAGACATTATGGTGCGTCGTGGACTCGGGCTGCGCGGCACGCGGGCAATCGCGCGCGGGTAATGCACGCTGAAAGCGCATTAATAGTTCCGCCCGGGGGCTGCTTTAAAAGAGGAGTTCGGTGGCGCGCGAGCAGCCAGCGGGCAGGTCACATGTTGCAGCGTCATTGTGTGTAGTAAAGTTACTGTAGTTGCAGAGAGAGGCTTCTCATTTCAGAGCTCTCTCTCTCTCTCTCTCTCTCTCTCTCTCTCTCTCTCTCTCTCTCTCTCTCTCTCTCCCTCTCTCTCTCTCTCTCATCCCACCGCCGCCGCCGCCGCTGCCGCCGCTTCACCACCACCACCACCATGCGACAACTTCACTTCCAGACGATCTCCGACGAAGCCGCGCAGCCATGGGAGTGCATTACCTCAGCCATGCAATTTCCACCATCAATAATTTAATCTATTTGCTCCAAAGCTAAGGAGATATCCTGAAGCTCGACGGAAGGGGAGAGAGAGAGAGTGAGTGAGTGAGTAGAAGAGAGAGAGAGAGAGAGAGAGAGAGAGAGAGAGAGAGAGAGAGAGAGAGAGAGAGAGAGAGAGCACAGAGAGGACAAATTTTTCGCTTAAGTCGCCTAAATTACTGAGGGAATAGTGCAACACATCCCAGATGACACCGCTGTCCTGTTGAATGGTCTGTTTTGCGACTGGGCAGTAAAAAGGTATGTTGTCTATTTACCCTATTTGTTTGTTTCTTTTTTCTTTTCATTTTTTTAAGAAGTTTATTTGATGCTGCTCGAGTTTTGGAAGCGGGGGGAGGATGCAGGGGGGGTGGGGGGGGGGGGTCGAGGTGCGCGCGCGTTGGTAGAGGTGGTGGTGGGGGTCTAAAAGTAGCCCGATCAAGCGCTGTTATCCAGCGAACAGACAGTGGCGCAGCCCGAGAGGGGATCTGTGTAACCTTATCCCCCTGTTCATTAATAAAAAACCGAGTTATTATGTTGATTGGGTTTCCAGTACACAGCCCAGGCTCGGCAGATAACATCTCGCTGCGAGAGAGAGGGGGGGAACACACGCACGCAAGCACGCGCGCGCAGTTTCACTGGCGGGGCCTGCCTGAGCAATGTGCAATCTGAAAAGTATTTCTTACAAGGAACCGAGTGGAAACAATCCAGCGTGGTTTCCTCTTTAAACGGCCACGTTTCTGAGCGTTTTGTTTTTTTTGGTCGCGCAAACTTCTCAAACGCGCGCCGGTGATTAAACTCTTGTTCATCTAACTGTGAGCAAGAGGAGCAGAGAAGAAGAAGAAGAAGAAGAAGAAGAAGAATACCGAGCCGTTTTCTCTGTCTGTGTGTTTTAGAGAGGGGGGAGGTGGAGAGAGAGGGAGAGAGAAAAAAAAAACTTTGATGAACTCATTAAGACTTTATGGGAAACCCGAGACCATAACGCCCAGCCATGCCGGCCAACGCGCTGTTGGTGGGTCTCTCGCGCTCACTGAATACCGTCAAGTTGCCGGCAAGACTGGCCTGCCTCAGAAAAACATTTGTGACAGCGGTAGTGTGAAAACATCTTGGCCCCGAACCCGCGCGGGGAACATTGCAGCACACTACGGCACGACAAGCGCGTGATCCACTTTCCAAAAAATGCAAATCAAGACCACATTTCTGGTCAGTGCCGTGATCAGATATACGTGGACTCCTTTACAGTCTGCTATCAATCAGGCAAACCGTCTATCTATCTATCTGTCTGTCTATCTATCTATCTATCTATCTATCTATCTATCCATCTATCTATCTATCTATCTGTCCATCTATCCAGGGAGGGGGCAAAGATAACGAGCTCCGCTTATTTGACGGTCTCAGACGCCACCTAGCGCAAGTAGCCATGAACTGCAAGCACCCTCGCTCACGAGGCGCTTAATGACTGCTGGGTTTTGTTTTGTTTTTTTACTCTCGCGGTTTTTTGCTAATTCGTGGGTTAACTGATCCGAGGCCTTCCCGGGGTGTTACGGTCATAATTGGAAACCAATTATTTAGTGCATTGCCACAATGCCAGAGTGGAGACTCGCGCAGCTATGGCTGGATGTCTACGAACCTGTGATTGGAGTCGGCTTGCCCCTCAAATGCGCCGTTGACGTCGAGCCCTTTCGTGCTCTCCCCTTTGCCCAACCGTTTCACACCGCACGGGAGGGAAGCTGCGACTCGCTTTGCATAGCAGACATCACTCAGCAGCTATTTGAAAGCCAGGCTTTCTGCGGCATTGGCCGGGTTGAGCCTGGAGGGCAGGTATAATCCCTCCGTGATGCTCATCTATTACTAAACACGCTCTGAAAGTGTGTCAGATTGAAAGCAGATCTCAAGGAAGCAAGCTTCCACATGCGTCAGCTATTAAGCTACTGCACACAACTCTAATTGCCTTTTCTTTTTCTTTTTTTAACGCAGTGTTGTGGAACGTAAGGGGCTCTTGGAGTAGAGATTTTCACACCATATTCTGGCCTGTGTTCCCTCTGTTCCGCTATTTAGCACATAGTCCAGGAAGTTTCCATAACTAATTTTCTGATTAAATGAGCAAAGACTGACTACTGACGCTAACAGGGACTAGCGGTCGCAGAAAACAGATATTGTCGCTGGTTATCAATTGATCTCCAAAGTAAGTGGATACATACCCTGTTTTGTTTTTTTCCTTCCCTTAACTGCTGATATTCCCCTAAGACATCATGAAGGCGACCCCACAAATTGTGTTGACATGTGGAGGGGGGCCAGGGAGCTGCTCTGAATGTTTAACAACATTAGCCATTCCAGTCCATTCATGCTTTCGGGAGAAACTTTTCATCAACTGTCAAAGGAGGCATTTATCACTTTTAATCCCCACCTGGCACGGAGAATAAACGCGAGGCTAAGTTACATATCCCGATCATACACCGGCGCTCTCAAAAGCAGATGAACAGGTGGTCATCCGGGGACGCCGAGGCCAAACAGCGCACTCACCTGCTCCCATTGTCCCGGGTGTTTCATGCTCTAAATGCGTCGTCATGAATGGAGGCGTGTTTGAGCAGCAGTTATTGCACGCTTCGTCTCTCCTCACGCCTTGAAAGGGACTTTTTAGATAGAAGAGAAGCTGTCATAGCCGAGCGGCCGTAACCTCAATCGGCGGGACGCACCTGGATTTCTCCATTTTTTAAAACCGTGCGCGCACGTGTGTGTGTGTGTGTGTGAGAGAGAGAGAGTGAGCGCTAACTTTTCCTAAGATAACTTTCCTAGCCAACCCCAGTGCAACAGAACTGGCCTAGGGACCCCATTAAAAGTACATCTAGTTCCAAACATTCCTCCATATGTGGTTCCTCCGCTGCTTTATTGTTCATGCTCTTTGTAACTTTGCACACTGCCTTGTTCAACAGAGGCAGAAGCCCGACAGCCCACATTAGAAAAAAGAAAGAAAAAAAAAAAAACCTCCCTCCGCTGGATGTATAAAATAAGAGCAAAAACAATCAGTTGTCACGTTTAGCCTCTAGTAGATACCAGCAAGAGATGCTTCGTCGGGTCCCGCAGCAATTAAATGATTCATCGGCTTTATCGCATTTTAACAGGATGTTGATTGAGAGCATAAGCTGTATTGATTGTCCTGATGGAAACAGGAAATCACGGGGATAGAAATAAAATCATGTGTTGTTCCCGGTGTGAGGGTACCCGGGGGAACGGCATGCAATTGCGCGCCGCTGAGTGGCATTACCCCCAGCAACCCCCTCCCCTCCCATCCTCTCGCCTATGGAGACCTGGAAGAGACGTCATCCGCGGTTGTTGTGCTGCGAAATGACGCCGGCACTCTCTCCACCCCCCCACCCCCCGCCACCACTGCAATATTACCCCTGTGGTCTGTTAGCGGAAGATGCAGCACTCCTCGCTCGTCTGCACCATTTCCAAGCACGAAGTTTGACGCTCGACAGTAATCAGGCCCCTCCGCCTTCATTTCCCTCATTGTGAAAGTGAAAACCACTTGGGCGCAATGCCGATAATCATATCAGGCCTAAATGCATCCTACGCGCACGCGAACCGCTCGTGACTTCTCCGGAACCCGTCAAAAAAAAAAGTAGGGTGGGAAGCCTGACGGAAATTTCTTGGCGCACGAGGCAAAATCCTTTGATATGTATATGTATATATATACACACCACACACATTTGTGTCTTAGTAAGCTGGATTTTGAATGCTACGCTGGTAGCTGGCTTTTACAACCCATATAAAATAAAATAGATAATTAGCCCCTTTTTATGTCTTGCTTGCTTGGCTATGTTTGTCCTCAATGTTGTTTTAATCGCTGAGAGAGAGAGAAAAAAAAAATCCCACCAACCCACCCCTCCTTCTCCCAACACGCACGCACACGCACGCACGCACACACGCACTCCGGAGAAGCACGTCACTGAGCTCAGGGAGTGAGTGGCTCATTAAGAAGAAGGATGTGATATTCTGACTGTGCGACTCCCAGCAGGGCTATTTTTAGACGAGATATCTCTATGGCAGTCGCCGTGGTGTTGGTTAATTGCAGCCACAGCCCCAGGTACCAATTAAGAAAGAAACAAATGCTTTTGGTCGGGGTCTCGATCCTCTTTACCGAGGCAAAAAGGTCCTTGTGTCCGCGCCGAGCGCAGGCAGCGGCTCATTTGCTCGGCCGTGTTTCCTCGCGCCGAGGCGGGACACGCACAGTGCAGCGGATGCCTCGTCCGAGGCTATTTTTAAATGAGCCCCTGTGGAAAGCGAGATCTAGATTTTCTCCCCTTTTTTTTCATTACGGTTGCTTTATGTCCGCCGCCGTTTGATGTTGAGAAGCTCCTTGATTCACTGTGAGTCTTCGAGCTTCTTGGAGGTAAGAAATGCATACGTGCCGGAGGGCTGGGGGGTGGGGGGTGAGGGGGGGGTGCATGTGCAGGATTTCAGCGATACCTTTTGCCCTTTTATCGTCGTCTGCCATCTCCCCTCCCCTCCCCTCCCCTCCTACCCCCCGCCCCCTCCCACCACCCAGCCGTATTATGTGACTGGCACTTTGCAGTTGCGAGAGGAGGATGACACATCTCTCTGTCATCCACTCACCGTGCCACATCCTGTAAGTTCATCTCGCAGAGCTCTCATCCACCTGCCCAAAAACAAACAGTGTCCCTCAATGGTTTCCTGCTCATCTGACTGCGAGGACCAGTATTTGTTTTTTGTTTTGTTTTGTTTTTTTCATTCTTAAGAGGAATGCCTAAAGCATTGCTGCGCCTGCCTGCCTCCACTTTAACCGCCTCACGTTTTATTTTAATATTTACTGGAGACTCCCCTAGTGGCAGAAATGTAATACAACAAGTTTTTTTTTTTTTCTTAAAGACCATAAGTTGATAGCGAGCCATCAGGTATGTTTATTTCTGTAATCTTATCTGGTGTAATGCGCAATCTCTGCGGCGCTCGGCACAGTGTGCCCGCATCTCTGCCAAGCAAATGAAAACGCAGCCAGAGCTGTGAATGGAATGATCACAGTTTTGTAAAGTGTATCTGAGGGCGCCGATAAAACATGTGCCAACATCCATCGGCGGTTTAAAAACAAAAACAAAAACCCCCTTTTCATGATGAGTCCAAAGCGTTTGGCTCGCTCCGAGAGAGTAGGGGGTGTTACGCAAAAGGGGGAAATCACGCACCGAGAATGAAGAATTGGCCAACTTTGATGGGAATTCCTTTTCGACTAACCTGCTTTGTTCTCTCTCTTGTGCCCCCCCCCCTCCTCCCCGTCTCACTCCAACCTCCCCTCCCACCTGTTTGCCACCCCTCCCATCCCCTCCAGTTCCACCAGGTTAGAAGAGTGATGACCATCCTGTTCCTTACTATGGTTATTTCATACTTCAGTTGCATGAGAGCTGCGCCCCTGAGAGACGCCCCGGGCATGCGGGGCCACCGGACGGAAGGCTACCTGGGCGCCGCCGCGACGGCCGCACGGGCCCACGGGACTCCACAGAGTGGCGGCGGGCCCGGCCAGCGCGGAGAGCTGCCCTCGCTCACAGACACGTTTGAGCAGGTGATCGAGGAGCTGCTGGAGGTGGAGGGGGAGGCGGCGCAGCTGGCACAAGGGCCCGACAAGAGCCAGGCGGGAGGCGGGAGCCCGTCCCCCGCGGCCGCCGCCGAGTCCAAGGACGTCGACCTGTACGACTCGCGCGTGATGATCAGCAACCAAGTGCCTTTGGAGCCGCCGTTGCTCTTTCTCCTGGAGGAATACAAAAACTATCTGGATGCCGCCAACATGTCCATGAGGGTGCGGCGACACTCCGATCCCTCGCGGCGCGGAGAGCTCAGCGTGTGTGACAGTATTAGCCAGTGGGTGACAGCTGTGGATAAAAAGACGGCAATAGACATGTCCGGGCAGACGGTTACCGTTATGGAAAAGGTCCCTGTCCCCAATGGCCAACTGAAGCAATACTTTTATGAGACCAAATGCAACCCCATGGGGTACACAAAGGAGGGCTGCAGAGGAATAGACAAGCGGCACTATAACTCCCAGTGCAGGACAACCCAGTCCTACGTGCGAGCGCTTACCATGGATAGCAAAAAGAAGATCGGCTGGCGGTTTATAAGGATAGACACTTCATGTGTATGCACATTGACCATAAAAAGAGGGAGATAGTGTATAAAATGTATAGATTTTATTGAAGAGTTTAAAAAAGAGAATAAAGAGAAAATATCTATTTGTATATATACATAACAGGGTAAATTATTCCGTCAAATGAAAATTTTATGGACTGCATGTAAAAAAAAGATGAAGTTTATACAGTAAAAGTGATACTACAGTCTATTTATTGAACATATTCATGACCTTGTAAACAATTAAAAAAAATCTGATCAGTCATTTGCGCCCAGTTTAAATTACTATATCACATGGCTCAAGACATTGTGATTTGTTTATGTTGCCAACAATTCAAGAAAAAAAAATATGAAGGAGAAAAAAAGAAAACATAGGCAAGGAATGAGAGAGGACAGTTCCATCTTCCAAAGCTTGCATGCTGCTTCAATTGTGAATTGAGAAATTCTCCACTGACAACAAAAAAAAGATGACACTGACCAAAAAACCCCATTCTGTTTACATTCTCAATTTTCCTCTCAAGTAATTTATCTGTTTACTGTTCTAAACTTCTCAAGGTAATGTTGGAATTACATACTATGTCAAGGTGCTGTTGTCAAAGCTTTGCTGTTTATTTTTTTATCCCCACCAGAGGACAAGATATATATATATATAAAAAAAATCTATCTACATATATATTTACATATATATATAATATATATAACATATATATTATATATATATACATATATAAAATCTATTCATGACATGTTTCTGGGTTAATATTATTCATTTTGTATGTTGTGAAGTTGTTTGCAATATTAAACTGAAATATTTGAAGAAATAAAAATGACTATAGGCAACTGAAAAACAAAATCAATGTCGATAGTTTCAACCTTGCATTCACAGAGGCAGAATAAGCTATTACGCGAAGGGAGGGAGGAAGGCAGTCACACACACACACATACGCGCACACACACACACACACACACACACACACACACACACACACACACACACACACACACACTGCACGCACACACAGCGAGAGAGAGAGAGTGATATGCAGGATACCACATAGGCCTAATTTGAATGAGCAAATGAAGCCAGATGTAGAGACTTGCGAGTTTGCCCAGACTCCCTGGTGACATTTCACAACAACTAAATAAAAATGTCTCCTCATGATAGATTTACCCATTTGTTTGGGAATATTAACGGAATACAGTGCCTGGCACTTTTATCCAGAATCTGTCCATTCTTTGAGCCGCTGTGATCAAAAGCAGTTCACTGCTCAAGAGATTTGAAAAGATGTCTCCAGCACATTCGACTTTACAATAACGACACAATGCTTGCCAAGCTTATTTTATGGTTCTTGGAGAACTTAAAATGATGATAAAAAAAAAACAACATTCAGTGTTACATCAGTACCACAAAAATACTTCCAGATTTGCCCATATTGCAATATAAATCACAAAGTAAGTCTTTCTTCCAATAACGTGTTCGGCTCCCTTTGCCTCACAGTCTTCATTGGCAAGGTAAGTGTGATCTCTGGAGGGAACAGCCAAACCATTTTAAGATGGGGGGGAAACAAGTTGCTGAAAAGAGAATCTCCACTTCCCCCACAAACAGAGGAAAGATGTTCCACTTTTCCTGTCTCTCGGATTCTCCAGAGGAAGACGGTGCAGAGACTGTATGTTCCTTTTCTCACACAGAGGCTGAATGGAGTCCCTACGTGTCATCGGATGAGAGGAGATGACGCGCAAACAGAAGAGTTCATCAAAAAATAGTCTATGGTCAAACACAGAGGTAAAGGTGTTAATCGTCATTTGATTATTTCACAGAGGCTGATTTTGAATCCTACTCTGAGGAAAATCCAATATGGAGCTGTGATGACAAAGTCTCATTGGTGTGTGGAAACATAGCCGCTCCTGCAAAGTCCATTCAATCAAACGATAACCTTTAACTAATCTCTGACAATGCAGAAGCTGAGGGCAGAAGAAACTGTTAATCACCTATCATACAATAGTATATGTCGCTCTTAAATCATCTTAAATCGAGGCAGAATGTATAGCCCATGCACGCACATAAAGTTTTACATCCATATGTGAAATAAATGAGGTGGCCGAAAATAACAAACAAAAAAAAAAATATCTCAAACTCTTAAAATGTCCGATAATACGCATAAAATCCTTGTGAAGCCACAGCCACCACCATCAGCAGTCGCAGGGCCAGACCTGGTACATCGTCACACACTGGGGCGTGGTCAGAGGTGAATCATCAGCCTCACAGGGAAGCGCAGTGCCCGGTTTCGTGTGTGCTGCAAGACAGCCGGTAGAGGGCAGCAGAGAGGCGACTTCCCAGTGAGCGGCGTCAACAGAAAGCCACAGAGAATATTCTGGCACGTCATTGACGCACAGGGTATTACACCTGTCCGGTCACGTAGCATGTACGTAGAAAGTGCAGCAGCTGACGGTTGTTTATTTTAGTGGCAAATGTCAGTGTGAGACCTGGAGGATTATTTTTGCGTCATATTTTCCTTGATATTTCCCCACCGGAAAAACAATAGGGAAAAAATTTCCTGAAGGTGCCTCAAGTTACTGGACTGAGTTAAATTTAAGGGGGCGGGGGGGGGACGTACACACGTTCAAGTATACAGGTTACATGCTCATACATGACCTATTTCATGAATTACATTAATAAAAAATATATTGTGTAGTGATTTAAAACGTCTATTCTTGATAGAGGTCTTTATTCATGTTATCCGCGAACAATTTCGATCTCTACTGGTAGTCCATTTGACGAGCATTTCGTGAACGCACCATGACACTGGCAGCTAGCCTAGCCGGCTAACGTGGCTAATCTGATTTATCGTCTCGGATAAGCGCCCACAGCGCTGAACAGGACAGACACTTTTCGTATTTCATATTTATCTTTTAACATATTTTTTTTTTATCTGACAACAAAGAGCTGCCCATTTCGAAAATGGCGTCGCTTGGGGAACCAGTGCGGTTGGAAAGAGGTAGAGTTAAATGTCTTGCTAGCGATAGCTCAGGGATATTTGTTATGATGCTTAAGAGACCCTAGCCTCGGTTAGCTTGGCGTTAGCCAAATAAAGCTGCTAACTTATGTTGCTTTTTATCCTATATCGTGTTCCCGACGTTTTGAAACTCATTTCACTTGAAACATTAATAACGTTACATGTGGGTGTCTGTGACTTCAAGCTAAAAGAGTGGTTATTTTATGTTAGCCTTGCATTGTTACATTTAAAGAGTGACTGGTATGGTGGCAGTTAGTGTTACGTTGTCTTTGAAGCTCTAAAATATATCTTGGTGAATTCTTCAGTCATATGGTCTTTTACAACGTTTTATTGCTGTCAAGACAACCACATTTATCAAAAATGTTAGTTCGTTTTTAATTTGATTAGCTTCTTAAACAGTCATTCACATTAGCAGCCATTTGGAGGTGATGTGCTCAGCCTGTGTTTGTGTTATGTTGTGTTTTCACCTTCAACAATGAATTGAAGATGCAAAACAAAAAAAATAATATACTGTACCTATATTTTACAAATGTCAACTGGTAACCTATTGTATTTACCTAGTGTTATTTATAGAATGGTCAAAGGTTTCAATTATTTATTTTCAAGCTTTAAAATCAGCTTCCTGTGTGTCTTGAAGCACTGTCTCCTCTCTGAGATAACATTACCGAGGAGCTCACCGCCATTATTTATGTAGCCTCTCCACTTATTTTTTTATTCATGGTGGTTGAACAGTTCTGAAAGCTCAGACAACCTTTGCCTGCAGGAAGCAGGTTTGTAATTAGCCTGGTCCTTTAGATGTAGCCCCAAATTATTCACAGACGTGCTTTTAAAAAACAAAATGTGTTTTCGATCCACAGACATCAGCCGTGCAGTTGAACTCCTTGATAAGCTCCAGAGGACCGGGGAGGTGCCTCCCCAGAAGCTGCAGGCGCTGCAGAGGGTCTTACAGAGTGAATTCTGCAATGCTGTTAGAGAGGTGAGATTCTTTCCTACTCTTATTAAACATACTTTAACAAATGTACGTAAGTCAAGAAAAAAAATAAATCTTCTTTCAGTCTTGTCTACAGAGACAAAATAAGGTGCCTTCACTTTAAAATTTCCACTTCAATTTCTGATAGAACTGAGCCAGTTACAGGCGGCCATAGATTTTAAGGTGACAAGCATCTCCAGTGATGCACGAGGAAGCTTAGACAACCTTACCTGCAGGAACCAGGTTTGTAATTAGCCTGGTCCTTTAAGTGTAGCCCTGTTTTTCATCACTGTTATGTAGTGCTATGTCTCAACCTCTGCCCAGTTTACACATTGAATAGATAAGAGAAAAATACAAACCAATGTGTATCGACTAAAAAGGACATTCTTAATCTACTAGCATGACTTGGAGGAGGCAGCCATATTGTCCTACCTCATTTCAGATATTTTGATTTTACCCGTCGCAAAGTTAAATCACATACAAAAAGATTTGAGAGCTACAGTAAGGTAAAATAGAGAATAGTAATCCTTCTATAGAAATCTTGTGTAAATTAATGTAAAAACCATCAGTTGAATGTCAAATACTGTCCAACAACGTCCCCAGGTTTATGAACATGTGTATGAGACGGTGGACATCAACAGCAGTCCTGAGGTCAGGGCCAATGCTACAGCGAAGGTAAACCCTTATCACTCATTGTTGGTGACAAACAAGCACATGATTCTCCAAACCTTACTCCAGTCTACTTTATTATTAATGGTGCTTCGATCAGCTTGCATTTTCAAAAGTTCAGAAACACTCTGTGCATTTTCAGGCAACCGTGGCAGCTTTTGCTGCAAGCGAAGGACATTCGCATCCTCGAGTTGTAGAACTGCCCAAGACAGAAGAAGGTCTTGGTTTCAACATAATGGGTGGCAAGGAGCAAAACTCGCCCATCTACATCTCACGGATCATCCCGGGAGGCATCGCTGACCGACACGGGGGCCTGAAGAGGGGAGACCAGCTTCTCTCCGTCAATGGGGTGGTATGTTTAATTCACACAATCAGAACTTCCTGCTAGTATACGATGTGGCGTCATGCCGGTTTAAAATGCATTTTTATACAGACACAAAGGTGTGTGTGTGTGTGTATATATATGTTCACATGCGTGTGTGTGTGTGTGTGTGTGTGTGTGTGTATTCTGTTATACGGAATGTACAAAAGAGTTTTCACAACTGCTTTATTTTTTAAAATGATGTTTTAAATACTAAACCCATTTCCCTGCGTCAACTACAGTAGTTTTAACAGTAGTAGTAGTTCTGTTAAAATCTTATCGTACCGTTGCTTCTTCTGCCTGGCTGTTTCCCCAGAGTGTGGAAGGTGAGCACCATGAGAAAGCTGTGGAGCTCCTCAAAGCAGCTCAGGGAACGGTGAAGCTGGTTGTTAGATACACCCCCAAGGTCCTGGAGGAGATGGAGTCACGGTTTGAGAAAATGAGGTCGGCAAAGCGCCGGCAACAGAACAACTATCCCAAGTAGGATTTCTCTCTGTGTTGAAGCTCGGCTACCTTGTCTCTGGCCACTGTTTTGGTCTCCGTCTTGTCTCTCTGTCCAAGTGTAGCTCCTTCTCATACACACACATACACACAACCACCCACACACACACTGTATAATTATATTTTTTGGTTTGTTCTTTTTGAGCATTTTTAATATTTGCTGTTGAAAATTTTGACACTACATCTGCTGACAAACACGTGAGGAATTATGATTTTTAATGTTGGTGCTCACTCACATGTGTGCATTATTTTTGACAATGTGAATGCAACGTTTGAGACCAATCACAGCTCCTGTAATTTGAAAGATATCCTCTTTTTTTTAATCCTTTACCATTTACCTTGGATTATCATACAACTATCACACACTTTTACTTGATGTATTTAATTGGCTTTTTCATTCATTGTTAAAAGTTAAGTACTGGTAATTGAATACTTATGGCAGACTTTGCATTTTCAATTTCCCCCAGTTGTTGGATAGTATGTGCATAATGGAACACATGGAAAATCCTCATACTCCTGTCTCCTATTTATATTGATAGTAATGGGCATGTGACTAAATCATAGGGACAAGTTAGTTTTTACAGAAATCAGTAAAATGACAATGGGAGCTGTGGGTTGTTATTATTGTTATCATTATTATTATTATTTTTTTTTTTTAGAAAAGTTGAGTGAGTGATGTAAGTTTCTTAATTAAGTGTTCCATGCCTGAATCAACCCTCTGCTGCTGTAATCTCACCTTTTAATTATCAGTAATGATAGGAAGCAAACACATTAATGCTGGAGGCAACGCAAAATAAAACCTAGTCACATTTATCTTGAAATAACTCAGCAATAGTTCAAATGTGATTGCTGCCTTCTCGACAGCTACGTGACCCAATTAAAAAAAAGTAATTTCCGTTTTCAGATGATGACATCACAGTTATTTTTGGCAGCTTCCAAGCATTTCTCAAGATTTTACTCCATCTCTGCCTAAGTTACCTACGCTGTAATTACGTTGCATTGACACACACACTTTCTTTTACGTTGCGGTCTGTTTGGCTCTTGTCTTGTAGAATAAAAAGTCTTTAAAACTCTTTTATGAAACCTCATATCACACTTGAAACATGATTTTCCAAATCTATTGCCCTGGTACTATTTGTTTTTGTTCTGTTTTAACTTGCTTTTGCCACATCTAAAAAAGAGGTTAAAAATGTAAGCGTTATTGTAAAAAAAAAAAAGAGAGAGAGAGAGAGAGAGAGAGAGAGACGGAGTGTTTAATTCCTCTCACCTGATTGGTCAGTACTGTATTTCGAGATTCAAAATAAATTGTTCTTCCAAACTGTTCAGTGTCCTTTAAAAGGAAGCAGCCTCAACCATTTGTCTGTAAAAGTGGTGAACAGTCTTAATGCAATGTTGCATATCACAGAATGTTTAGCAGGAAAAGTGATATTGTTGTCTTGCCATTAAACCTAAAATGAACCTAAAAAAAAAAAAAAATTGAGAGAGAAAGAATAAGTCCTTTGGACCTCAAAGCTGTTTGCTTGGACAAACAAAACAATTTCACTTATTGACTACAGCATGAGAATACTTTGAGTGAGGCTGATTTTTCTTTCTAAGTATTTAATTAGACTCGAGACAAACGGAGATGAAAAATTAAAAAGTGTATCTATGCAAAATAATCCAAAAACTGGAAATATCATTTGAAGGTGTAAAAACTCTCATTTTTGAATCTCTTTGAAATTTGACGGCTTTTAAAGTGACATCAATGAAGGTTTGTTCTATGGTTGACACATTTTAACGTTCATAGTTTGGCTCTTCGAGAACATCAGTAAGGGAGCAGGGAAGAGGGTTGTTGAGAAGGATGTAGAAAAATAGACAAATGGGAATGTGTGGGTAGTTGTTGACCATTCCACCTCTTTGAGCACACTTGTTGTTTCCAGGAAGAGACTGGCGGTCAGCGTTTGTACATAAGATGATAAAAGTCTTAATGTAATATATAGTTTGTGTCTTTTACTTCATTCAACAGTAGCTAGTAAAGTCTATTTCCAGCACGTTAGGCATGAAGCGATGTAATGAGCCTTCCTGTTGGAGTTTTCTCTGCTGAATGTCTCTGTTCTGCTTAGTTGCTCCATTTCGAGATGTACCTTTTCAACTTTCTACCTGTTTTCTTTGTCTATATCGGAATGGCCAATAGAATATTTTTTATAATACATTTCTTTTGATATTTTTCTCAATTTTTATAAGTGATTTTTCCTAAAATTCTAATATGAGGAAGTACCAGGGCCGTATCAGCACAGCCAGGCTGGGTGGAGGTTGCTTGATGACATCTTTCGTCTGTTGGAACACACAGACTCTAGATAATATAAACTGTCTTAGATTGGCTCTTTTTTCCTCAGATCTGTCTACTTTCTCTTTTTCTTCGTCCTCTTCCTTGTACCAAGACCAAACCGCAACATTTGTGAAAACTATAAGAACATTTCTAATATTTTGTCTGTGGTTAAGGATTATTGCTTGTAGATTCTGTGGGTTTTTTGTCTTTGTCTCTGTTTTCTTACTGTGCAACATTGGTGTTGAATGTAAAATGTGACGTATAGAACATAGTGTTGAGGCTAAATAAACAGTGCTTAAACAATTGACTTTTGGTTGTCTTTGAATATATTATTGCCATTGATTTGAGCTTTGCCACACTTTAGATTGTTCCTCAGGATTAGCGACTTGGGCAGGGAACGGTAAGAATTTAGGTGGTGCTGTGGGATCAGATCAAAAACAAGTCTGCTCATGGTATTATGGGGGACTTTTAAAGAATAAAACAAAAAATGCTTTTTTGTGTTGAAAACATTTTCTTTTATGTATGCCTTGTTAATGTTTACCATTGCGTTTTAAAGTTACATTATGTTTTACACTCCATCCATCCATTTTCAGTCCTGCACTAAGGGTCACGGGGGTCTGCAGGAGCCTATCCTAGCTGTTATAGGGCGAAAGCAGGGAGACACCCTGGACAAGTCACTAAAATTTTTATTGAATGTACATGTAAAATTGTGCAGTTTAACCAACCCATCCATCCATTTACTACACCCGCTTACTGTCTGCTGGACAAGTTGCCAGTTCATTGCATTGTCAGTTTAACCAAATATGATGCCTTACTGCAACCACATTTCTTCTTTAGTTGCATTAATAACATTATGGTTCCATTCAGGCACATTTATGCATTCTGGTGTCTGAGTGCAGATTGGCAGCTGGCTGAGAGGATGCAAACGGTGGACATGCCTGCTTAGTTAGAACTAGCTGTTCACGCAACAGCTTGAGCACAGAGCACAGCTGCAGGTTTCTTATGGTGTTGATCCATTCCATTGCAGAGTGTCCTGTCACCAAGTCTTCTTGCCAACTAAAATTAGTCACACACAGGAGCAAGTCAAGCAGTAGCAGCAGGGGCCGAGGAAGAGGTAATGAGCCAAACAGGAACTGGAGCCAAATTAGCAGAAGGAGCTGTTTGACGAGTTTGATGAGTGGAATGTTGTTGTTTTATAAAAATAAAATAAAAAAATACACACACAAAATATTGTCTCTACAAAAGGAACAACCGTACTTCATAGGGAATTATTGGGCTAATTTATTTTCAAAAGTAATTGTCGCCAAATGTGTTGATCCAACAATGACAAACAAGTACAGCTGAAAAACACTTTAATTCAACTTCATTTTAAGTTGTTCTGTGGTTGTTTATAACGAATGATACTTATGTATTTTTATTTATTTATTTATTTATTTTAATTCAAAGCTGTTTAAAATGTTTGGTTTTTATCCACGGCGGGTTTTTTCAAGTGACGTGGTCTTTTAGTAGAGACGAAGAAGAATCGAGAGTTTTCTTCCGCCTACATCCGGTGACGCAACTTCCTTTTTGTCCGCGCTAGCATCCCAGTGAACACGCGCTCGCCCTTCTGCCAAGTGAGTTGCACCGAAATATGCATTTTTACTACAGAAATCTCATATTAGACCTTCCACCATGTATAAAAATAAAAAGTGTCTTTATCCAATCTCTCGGCGTTGATAGCGGGGTGGCACATTTAGCCATTTTAATGCCTTTTTGGGCACCACAAGACAACGACAGCGGTGGCTGCTAACTGAGGCGATAACGTGAAGCATATACCGCCACATGGCTGTAAAAGCTGATTCGAAGCGATTTTTCAGAAAAATACTCCAACAAATGCTAGTGTTTCCGTCTCTGATATACTGGACAATTGGCAAATGGGGTTTTTACATATGTAGCCTGTTGATTGGATATGTACCCAAAGCCGCTCATTAAGCACGTTAAGAAACGGCCTCCTTTCCTTCCTGTGTTGAGTTATCTCGCATTAGTGCGAGTGTGTTGGTGTCATTGCATGTGTTTATACTGCACTTTTGTTCATGTTTTATTTCAATTTGGCCTCTTGTTTCTACAAGTAACTTAAGCTTCGTACACATTTTCTTCATCTCATGACGTTAATATCAAAGAACAGTAAATCAGATTGGGAAATGAAGGGCAGGGATCTCAATATTTTATTCTATATAAGAAAAACAACACTAAAAAGTGTATTGTTTTTTTAAATTATGTATTGTGAGTTCTCGCTTCTAATACACTTTTATTAACCTTATTTCTTCAGGATGCGTTACGTTGCTGCTTACTTGCTCGCTTCCCTCGGTGGCAATGAGAACCCTAATGCCAAGGACATCAAGAAGATCCTGGATAGTGTTGGCATTGAGGCCGATGACACACGTCTGACAAAGGTACAGGGCAGTTGTTGTAGCAGTGGTGATCATACCGGCAGGTGATCATCGTCTTTGTGGTTCTCATTAGTTTCACCTCTCTGCAGGTCATCTCTGAACTCGAAGGAAAGAATGTTGATGAGGTGATTGCATCAGGTGAGTGTTTTTTTTGTTTTACATTTATAGTAAGAGTTTGTTAGTTTGCAAAGCTGTATCATGGGCACACACACACAACTGTCAAAACCCACCACTGGTTTCTTTTCACGTTTTAAAAGCCACAATTTTAGTTTTGGGAATTATCTTATGGGCTTACTTAAACAACCTTAAGCAGGTAAATGCTGCTTTCTAATGTACATCCTTATTGATACTTTAAAAAAAAACTTTCAGCTCAAAATTGTAGTTGGTCAGTTTTTGTCAATGTAACATTCCAATTTGAAGTCCATGCCACAGCATGACTGTATTAAAACTTAATAGCTAGTTTAATTGTACGTTGTATTCTCATTTTGCATCTGGCTCTTGGTCAGCGTTAACTTGTCTTGTCTGCCAACTCTTGTGTCCTCAGGTTTCGGTAAGCTGGCCAGCATGCCAGCAGGCGGCGCTGCTGCAGTTGCCACCTCTGCGGCTCCTGGCTCAGGTGGTGCCGCTGCCCCTGCTGCAGGTGAGCGCAGCAGTTTAGCACCCATTTTTCAGCATCACTCACACTTTGGTCGTAGAGCCTTTGCATTCACCATGCGTATTGTGATTATACACAACTAAAAAAAAGAGAAAAAAAAGTCATTTTATATGCTACAGGTAGAAATAGGCTTATTAAGTGGCCATTTCATGTTATTTAATTATAGTTAATGGAAATAAGAAAGTAAATTGGTGCATCAATGTGTTTTGTTGTCTTTTGTTGCCTACACAGCCTGTAAACATAGTATGGACCTCTAAATAGTAATTGATTGCAATATTTTTGCTTTGCAGCTGAAGAGAAGAAGGAAGAGAAGAAAGAGGAGTCTGAAGCATCTGATGATGACATGGGATTCGGTCTCTTTGACTAAACTTTTTCAAATGATGAATAAAGTTTGTAAGAAAATGTCATCTGTTTCGTTGTCTTGACTGGAGTAAAATTGTTATTGTAGATGTAAGCGTAATCTCATACCACAGGAAACAGAATTGATCGGGTTCCTGTGGCCTTGAGGACCAGGATTAAAGGCAACAATGCCCTATCAGTTAGAAACCATAAAGATGCCACATGGAAATAAAAACTGCTGTTAGACTGAATGATCTTTGATTTTGTAAAATAGTCAGTTGATCAGCTCATTGCATTTTTTAATACTTACAAATTTGAGTACTTACATTGTTCCCAGAAATGAGAAAATTCTGGCCTTGACCTTTTACTCTTATTCCACAGTCAGTGTGTTCTCAGACATATTTGTAAAAAAAAAAAACAAAAAAAAAACAGCCCTTAGTGATGTCATACAGGGTGTATTTGTACCTCTCAGGTACACACCCTAAGCCAGGTGTTGGCTCTGCATTGTTTTGCCCCATTTAATCCACTGAATGTAGAAAAAGTAAGTTAAAAAAAAAAATAAATTCAAGATTTTACATTTGAATTGTATTTTATTCTGTATATGAGGATTTACCCAGGAGTAAAACCACAGAGCAAAAGACAGAAGTAAACACCAGAGATGTGAGTCTGCATGCTGTCACTTCTTCCTCAGCTCCGGTGAGTTCAACATGTGGTGTGTGACGCAAATACTTTGGATGAAACTTACAAAACTGCAGACGGCACAGGAACCACGTCGGATTTGGAAACGATTATGGGGCTTACTTTAAACACCCATCGGCAGAACTGACTTTTAAACATCAGACATAATTGGCCCTGTGAAGATGTAATAAAGTGCTCCCACCTGACTGTAGTATCAGTACATCAACAGCAAATTAAAGTACTGTATCTTTTGCTCCAGGATAAAGGGTGTAAGCTAACTGCATTTTTTTTTTTTTTTTTTTTTTTTTTTACACATACAATATCAGACCTGGTTTATTTTTTGGCCATTGTGCCATTTTCTATTTTGTATTGTAGGTATTTAAGGAAATTGGGGTATTTCCATCTAATACATTTTTGTTCAATTAGATTTGCTGTCTGAAATGATCAGACTGTAAACATAACTGGTATGCAATTTGGGTAGAAACGATCTTATTGAGCACAGAAAAATGTTGAGGCCTACATGATTACACACATTAAAAAGTAAAGTTTACATACTTTACTTTGGTTTCTTTCATTGCTTTTTCAACAAAAGTCTAATTGCCAAACAGTATCAATATTAAGTACATGAATAAAAAGAGTACACTGATTTTACAAGAAGCTATACAGTACAAAAAATACAGTTAAAGCTATCGTTAGTTTTTTGTTCTGTCAGGTCATGAAACATTGCAAGCAGTCTGCACTGTCACGTCGGTCATCATAAGATGTTGGAATGTTTAGTACTACGCCAGACAAAAGTTCTTAGCATATTGCTGAACACATATGACTGGAAAGAACAATTAGTCATTTTATGATGCATCACACAGCATGTTGGGTAATACCAAACTTCACAACTTCCTTAATAAAAAAAAAAAAAAAAGTACTAATTTTAAGTCTGATGTTAGCCTGTTTCTACTTTGAACGTTTTTGTATCTGGCAATGATATATGTAAAATAAACACTGTATGCTTAATGGCACCATTGTTGACTACACAATACACATCTATTGTTTCTCCAAGTTAATATTTTGACTATAAATGTATGTATTAGTGTTGCCAATAGTCAGTCTAAGATGTATGTTGCAGTATTAGTACTACAGTTGTATATTTGTAACACAAAATTCAACCTCAATATGTTATAACTTATCACACTACGGATTTACAATAAAATAAAGCAAAAGAGAAAACACAATAGCGTGTGTGTTAAACACAATTTAGAACTGGGAGTCCAATGCGCAATGCAAAATACATTAAAACGGACACATTTAAAAGGAAAAACTAATAAAAAAGAATATCAGAGATGGGAGATTAAAGGCGGTACTGAACAAGCAACTTTATTGGTCATTCAAATCAAAGTTCATTAATTTAGAACTTTGATGGTTGATTAATGCAATTTAAGGGTGTAATAACGCTATAAACATGAAATATGTTAATAATTTGTAAACATTTTTATGATTACACTCAACAGAAATACGGAAAGAAGATGGCCCGCCCTCGACATTATTTACCGCCCACTTCCTGTCACTGACGTCATCGCCCGTCAGGCCGTTTATTTGTCGACGTCCAGGTCGGTGGTGACAGTTAATTCTCCAGCTAGCGGACGGTGAAGGTTACCTGCTTCAACAGTGCTTGAACGGAAACCTTTCTACTGTCTTCAACCGTGACACGACGCAACATATTCCGTTAATTTCCGTATTTACTACCACCGGCTACGTCTTGTCGACTCTTCAATTCAAGCTGAACGCCTAGCCAGCTCATTTATCCTACACGTTTAGCACGCTAGCGAGCTCGTGCTGTTCCGCCAACGACGCCACTGACTTGCGCAGCTCTCCGACTCGTCTAAAAGACCCGCCGCTGTCGAAAGGTATGGAATTAAGCACTTTTCCCTGTTGTGTACAGTTATGTCCTACTTGTTTTAAAGTGTGAGTTGCTCGCGCTAATCAGACCAAAGCGTTCAGGGGCTTCGCCTGCTGCTACTACTGCTGCTGCTGCTGCTGTTGTTTATCCCGTGGCGCTACCAATGTGGCCTTGGCGCAGTTGTTCTGTCTGGGTTTGTCTTGCGTAACTTGACCCTCTGTGCCAAGTTTGCCTGGTTTGTCACATTTTCAAATGTATATGTTACCTAGACAATACTTGGCACACGTTATCATTTTTGTGACGTTCGTTCATTAAAGCTGTTGTAATGATTTTTCAAGTAATACGAGAAAAAACCGCTACAAAAAAATAAAAAATAAAAAAAATACAATCGTACAATAGCATCGTCACAGTTGGTAAACAGTGCAGTGGTTGGTCTAGTTTGTGGTTGCTGTCCATGCGAGCCAGTGCAGCTGTCCTCGAGGTTTACGCAAGATAACTAATTCTGAGTCGCTTGGTTTTTTTGTGTGTGTGTTTTCAGAACAATGTCTTCCCAAGTGAGACAGAATTTCCACCAGGACTGCGAGGCTGCCATTAACAGGCAGATCAACCTGGAGCTGTACGCTTCCTACGTCTACCTGTCTATGGTGAGAGTCGGCAAAAGCAACATGCATAACAAAATTCCTAGAGACCAATTCTCAATTGTGAATTTGTCAGTAACACACAGAGTCTGCACTGTTGCCCTACTGTTCTGTTCGGTTCTGAGTGGGCCTATGTCAGGTGTCTTCTCTGGTACTGCCAAGTGTTGCACACGTGCTAACATCCCACAGATGACTGAGCAAAAAAAAAGCGAGGGGACTTTGACTATTAATACAAACAAGACCGCCATTTTTGTATTGAAAATTAAAGTGACCTGCGTAGCTGAGCGTTTAGTTGCTTTGATAAACATTGTGTACCAGCCATAAACCAAAGGTTAAAGTCCCTTTCGAGATTGAGGGCAGAGAGTTCGTTGACTGTTCAAGAGTGTGGAAAACATTTTTTTTTAATACTGGCCTTGATCATCCTCTTGTAAACATTTGCTTTATGATTACTATGGTCAACCTTTTAGTGAATGTTCTATAGTTGATATTTATCTTAGGATGCCTGTATTTTTTCTCACCACCGCCAACACCACACCATACTGCTTGCACTAAGGAAATGCTTAAAATGCTAAAATGTTCACCTTCAGAATACCTACATACATATTTACATATGTATATTTGCCAAAAAGGTTGGTTTTTCATTATTGAGTATTTACTTGGGTCTCTCTCTCCTGCTTTACAGGCCTACTACTTTGACCGGGATGACCAGGCGTTGCACAACTTTGCCAAGTTTTTCCGCAATCAGTCTCACGAGGAGCGTGAACATGCAGAGAAGCTAATGAAAGTGCAGAACCAGAGGGGGGGGAGAATTTTCCTACAAGATGTCAGGGTAAGAGTACACCTTCATTTAAAGCAATTCTTTTCAAGTTTGTGCATATAAATTTTGTACATTGAATTCGATTTCATGTTCTGGGCTATCGTCTGGCCCGTGTCACGCGGGCAGCATATGACCCAAAAGATACGGAGGGCGTGAGGGTTCTGAGCTGCTTATCTTTACTGACACTCAAGCACAACCCATTTAACGATCTAGTTAAACGTTAAACCGCAAACCCATTTGGAATGAGGGTGAACAATTTCCATGTAGGTCGGGTCACCAGTGTTCTACTTTTTTACATTTTTTGTATCTTTATCTATGTGATATGTGTAATGCTTGATGTTGGAGTCTGTATCAAGACGCTGTATTGGAAACGTATTCCACCAACATGGCTGTATGGTCAGTAAACAATCAATCAATCAGAAGGTGTCTCACGGTTTCCGTAACTCATTTGCTTTGCAGAAGCCAGAGCGGGACGAGTGGGGCAGTGGAACGGAGGCCCTTGAATGTGCCCTGCAGCTAGAAAAGAGCGTGAACCAGTCCCTCCTGGACTTACACAAGCTGTGCTCCGATCACAATGACCCACATGTAAGTACTTAAGAGTCGCAGAGCACAGCACTTGCACACATTTTAGTCACTGCCATTTAGCTGGTAGGTGAAACCCAAACTGTCACGTTACACTGCGTCACTATTAGTTAGTTTTTCAGTTTGCGCTTCTAACTTTGTTCCTCCTTTTTCAGCTGTGCGACCATCTCGAGACACATTTCCTGGACGAGCAGGTCAAGTCCATCAAAGAGCTGGCCGACTGGGTGGCCAACCTGCGCCGCATGGGCGCGCCTCAGAACGGCATGGCCGAGTACCTGTTTGACAAACACACTTTGGGCAAAGAGAGCAGCTAAATGACTAAACACCACAATAACTGACGCTGTTTGACGCTTTATATTATATGTATATTTGTTTCTTGCTTCCAAGCGTTTCCTCTCTATTAAGACAATTGCATGAAACAAAGCTAATCATTATAACCACATGTATTATCCATGTTGCTTCCACCAGTTCGCCCGCACTGCAGTTGAAAACAGTTCCCAGAACTGTGAGCTACTGCATTCAAAGTCAGCTTCCAGCGCTTAACCCTGTTATCAATGCCAGGTTATTACCACATATTCACAGTGTTTCATGACAGGACCTGTTCATCGAAACTAATAAAAGAGCCCTCTGGATTCAGGTCTCGGCCTCTATTCTTTTTCACCCCTTTACTTTCTGTAGCCAGCAATACAAAAACATGAAAAGTTACATTTTGAATTTTGGGTTAGGGTTACTAACGGTTAAAAACTCAGGATTTACCTGACTAATCTTTCATACTTTCATTTACAGAGAAAACAGAACCACCAGTTTAGCTGATAAAATGAAACAAATCCAAAAGTAACAAAAATAGCCTGTGTTGTTTGGAGAGGAAGTGTTTTTCAGAATTTATATTTGGACTTGTAACTTGTCATTATCTTCTGTTGGCATCTGAAGGAAAGCACGAGTAAAAGTAAAATCTGGCACGTCAACATTTTGGACTGTTTTTATCTGGTTCTTTTCTTTGTTACATAGAAATGTTTTTGAATGTCAGTCAGGGTAAATATTTCCCAGCTCTAGTAAATCTTGAGTGAATTCCTCACCAACTGTGCTACACCAAACAAACCCCTTGATGTTACAAATTCCTGAATAAGGTTGCATGATATTAATTTTTAGTTTATACCCATCTCCACTCCTATTGAAAATGGAAAGTGTGATGTTGCAAATGCAACAAAATTTTAGGTTGGCCTATACACTATAACAATACAATACAATAGTAGTGGTTACAAAGTATACTAATAATAGAGAATGTAACATGCAACATGACAGTAGAAACTGTTCAGGCACAGCAAATGGTTGTTTATTCCCAGCTTTTTTAAAAAAAAAAAAAAAAAAGGGCACCACAAAAATACCTTTATGTAATTGGATAGTTTGCAATTATTATTTTTTGATCACTGCAGAACAAACTGATGTGCACTGACATCACCAATAATCTCAGTCCCAGTGCAGCATTCACGCCTCCTCCAGCTCCACTAGCACACCATCGCAGTCTTTAGGATGAAGGAACATCACAGGCTTTCCATGAGCACCTATCCTGGGCTCTGCCGACAGAGTTCTGATATTCTTTGCTTTCAGGTCCGTGATTGCAGCATTAATGTCATCCACCTGCGGTCAAGTGGGGGAGATGACAATTCATTCATCTACAATTCTGTGAAGTCTGACACAAACCTTTGCACTATTATCATCTTTGTGTGCAGAAAATGTGCCTGTGTGTGTGCAGCTGGAAGCGTTCAGTCTGGTTCCAACAAAAATACACTGCACACTTCCTCTTTGAATCCTATAAATAGCTGCGTTCTCAAATAATACTAGTGCAGAAAACCAGACAGGTAATGTTGCGCTTCACTGTTGTTGGAATAGATGAGAAACTACCATTTTAAATCACTATTCAAAAGGAAGAGTTTTACAGACCTCTGACAAAAATCACAAACACAGGAGAACAAAACAACACTACCTGAACAGGACTGTTCTACTACATCATGATAAACCATTAAACGGAGGATATGGCAGATATGACTCATCAACAATAAGTACAGCTGCGATTGAGGTTGATCATGCACCTGCTCCTCTTCTCTTTCGGTTACAGTGTATCTTAACCAAAGGCAATGTTTTCTCACCTCAATACAAATGTGGTGCATTCCTCCAGACTTGTTTTTCTGTAAGAAGCCAGCTATGGGGCTCTTCTCCCCCAGAGGATGCAAGAGCTCGAGCTTGGTGTTTCCAAGCTCGACGAACACTGTGTAGACGCCGTGCTCAGGCAGCGGCACCTTGTCACTCACTTTGGCCCCCAGCACGTCTCTGTACAGTGCCGTGGCCTTCTCCATGTCAGGAACGGCAATGGCAATATGATTCAGCCGTCCCAGGTTCCACAGTGGCCCAGGAACCCCCTGAGTAAGGGGAGCGGTCACTGAAAGCGCCCTGCTGAATGTGAGTCGAAAACATCTGGATAGGCTAGCACCTGAATAAACAAAACAAAACATAAAATGGTGAGAAATGTACCAGACAAAAGCTGTAAATTGTATGGCAGTAATATGAGGGATGGAACAACCATCCATTTTCAATACCCGCTTCTTCCTGAGCTCAGGGTCAAGGGGTTGCACACAGAACTAACAACTATTTATGACTTAAGTTAGTCCTTATCAAGGAAGAACCAACACCATATTTACAATTTTGCACACAATTCCACAACGCCAACACACTTTTACAAAAATGTTTAGAATCTGTCTGATTGTCCGTGAATTTAAGGCAACGCAACTGCTGATCTGATAAAAACAAAAAATGAAAATAAAAAAATCTATCTGAGCCAGAAAAGAAAAGAAAAAACATCTACAAGTTTGTGTTGCTACCTTTGAAAACATGAGACATTTGACGTTGGGCCCTGATAAAACATACCAATAAGAATTTACACAAAAAAGGCGTCCGTGAATTTCCAAAAATATAATATTTTCACAGAAGTACGCTGTCAACGTTACAAAAACAAAAGCCGCGCCATATCGTCAACGTTTGGTAAACTGGAAAACACTTCAATTAATAGAACCTTTTGTAGCTAATGCAAAAAAATAATTTCAATAGTATTCAACAAGATCGTAAATTGTATGTAAGTTTAAAAATACAAAACCCACCTGCAACCTTCAGAACAGCGGACGCCATGTTTGTGACCCGGAACCCATTCAGCAGCGGAAGAGTTTCTCGGAGAACCTGTTTACCTGTTACACACAGTGGTCGTCCACACATGTGGCTAACTATGGCTGGTGGAGGCGTAAGGAATACGCTGGATGATTGTATCAAGAGGATAAATACCAACACAGAGCAGCTAGAAAACTTTCTGAGGTAAGCATTTTATAAACGGTTTGCATTTTACCTTTTTTAGAATAGAGCGTCACAACGTTGCTCGCAGGCGGTCCTCTAAAGTCAATTGTGGCTAAAGCTAATTGCTGTAGTTAAATTATTTACAGGGGCTGTCAGGTATTTATTTTTTATTTCAGTGCGTAACTGTTTTGCCATGTAGTGTCCAATATTACTGTTACGCCCATGTCTGCGTTTAAAACGAGTTAATTTATATTTTAAATCCTCATTCTAAGTTTACATGTCGACAACGTGTCTATCCTTGAAATGTGAAAAAACAATAAAAAAAAAAAAAAAAAACCAACGTTAATTTCTACATAGCACAAACTGTTCTGTAACTTTAAGCAATGTTGGGACCAAGATAGTATTAAATAGCCCCCTCCCCCAAACGTTTCCTTTTATTTTCTCATTTCTGTGCTAGCTATCTTTAAGATAAAAAGTGATATTTCTGATGTAGTGATGCAAATGTGCAGTTTATTTGCAGATAAGTTATAGTAGATTCAAACTACCAAATGCAATTCTCCTAATTGTTGTGAATTATGGGTGGAATTATTCAAATTATTTTTTTCATGAACCGTTTTTCCTAGTGTATTAATAAAATTATGGTGGTATGCAATCGACTGAATTAGGAAGGAGGTTGGGTTGCTTTTTCAAATGATTTCAATGAATGTCACCAGAGATGGTGCATAGTGTCGGCAATTTCAGATCTTCTCATGGTCAGCCTCTACAATTTTCTCTTTTTGTCTCATCAGCCTTCAAGATGGTGTGGCAGCAGACTTCACTTTGCTCACCAAGACGCTCTATGACCTCCACAAAGTTGAAGAGCCCTCTCATTATAAAGACAGCCCATTGGACGAGCTTGTGGTGGAAAACTTTGATGAAGAACAGATTTGGCAGGAGCTTGAGCTGCAGAACTGCGCTGTGCTGACACACTTCAAAAAAGCAATTGGAACCGCGTTGTCAGACAATGCTTTAACCTTGTTGGTTGAAGAGAAGGAAGAGGCAGAAGAAAATGTGGAAGAGGAGGAAATGGAGAGTGATTGTGGTGTTGATGCAGGTGAAGATGAGCGACCATCCAAGGTGACGGCTGCTGAGGTTGAAGACGAGGCTGAGGATTACACGGACGAGGACTCGGATTTAGATTTTGATGTTGATGCTCTGGAGAAGCAAGAAAAGCAAAAGAAGCATGCATTACAGCCCAAACATAAAGTAAAGGTGGTTCCCTCTGAGGTGGACGATAAGTTCTTCAAGCTGACAGAAATGGAGTTGTTTCTCGACGATATGGACAAGCGGGAGGGAAAACAGGACGAGAACGAGGATGGCATAGACTATTTTCAGGACCTGCCATCAGACATGGATGATGATCTGGATCTGGATCAAATGCTATCTTCCAAAAAGACAAAGAAAGACAAGGTAAGTTTGTTATTTAATTTTTTTTAACCTAAGAATATACACATCAAGGAATAGATATTTTATTGTTGTTGTTATTCACAGGCAAAAAGCTCCAGGAATCTTAAATACAAGGACTTCTTTGACGCTGTGGATCATGAGCCAGATGAGGCAGATGACCCGTCAGATGGTGACGATGACAGCACGGACGAAAACAAGGAAGCAGGTGATCGAGAAACGGACGATGAGGAAGAACATTATGATGGTGAAGAGGAGGGTGATGATGAGTAAGTGTGATTTATGCCTTTCTGGATGTGTGGGAGGAAAACATTTGGTTGAATATGGTCAAAATGAACATGTTTGTGTGTCCTGTGCCAGGCATGAAAAGATTGCAGAGTCCAAATTGTCCAGTAAGAAAGTGACCTTTCACCTCTCCGAAGAAGAGGAGAGTGAGGGAGAGGACGTGGAGGAGATTTTTGGAGGGAAAAGACAACTCCCACCTCAGTCTGAAGCAAAGTCATCGTTTGAGAAACGACAAGAAAAGGTAACCAGGTGGATTGTGATGCTGCTACTCTAAGAAATTTTCAGATGATGCTTATTTATTCTTTTCTGTCACTTTGGTTCAAACTGATTTAGTAATGTCAAATGCCAGAAATACTGCCATACCAACATTTCTGTGTATGAAAGACATGCCAATACTTTACCAGCCTGCAAAAACAGCAATGGAAGTCAAAGCAAAGTAGAGTTATTATAAAAAAAAATAGAATAAATCAAAATGTGAAGTCCTCTCTCGGTCTAAATAGATCAATTTTGAACAAGATTAAATAGAAATACATTTTCCTTTCAAGACAAAAGGTTTCCTTAAATTTTCCATTTGACTATTTAATTATGTGCTGATTTTTGCCGATATGATGTTCATCTTCAGTTTTATTTTGCAGATGTCAAAGAAGATTGAAGAGTTGGAGAAAGCAGCTCTGGGACAGAAGCCTTGGCAGCTGTCTGGAGAGGTGACCGCTCAAGCTCGTCCAGAGAACAGCATGTTGGAGGAGGACGTCGAGTTTGACCAGACTTCCAGAACAGGTGCGTGACTCCTCCTTTGCATTTTCAAGAGTCTGACGTAAAAGCCGTCGGTCGAATGGTGAGCACAACTTTCTTTGCCCAGTTTAAAATAAAAAGGAAATCAAGTTCTATCTTCTTGTTTCCAGCACCGGCTGTCACAGAGGAAACCACCCTGCAGCTTGAAGACATCATCAAGCAGAGAATTAAGGACCAGGTTAGTTCCAGCAGTGTCCCGTGTTTAGCAAAGTCGAAAGGAAAAGAAGTTGTTTTTCTCTGTTTTTAAAAGCAAACTCTGTGTGCCAGGCATTCGATGACGTGGTGCGCAAAGTGAAACCCAAGGAGGAGGTGTTTGAGTACAAGAAGAGACTGACGCTGGACCATGAGAAGAGCAAGCAGAGTCTGACAGAAATCTATGAACAGGAATACCAAAAGCTGAACCAGGTCTGACTTCTACCTTGTTTTCACTGTTCCTGCCACAAACACGACCCTTCACCGACGTTGCATTCACTGGTGTCTCCTGTCAATTCAGCAAAAGACTGAGGAGGAGGAGAACCCAGCGCATGTGGAAATTCAGAAGCTTATGGACGCACTCTTCCTCAAGTTGGATGCTCTCTCCAACTTCCACTTCACACCCAAACCTGTGAGTTGTGCCCAATATACAAAGGAAGATTTTGATCATGTACATATTATATATATTTATATATATATATATATATATATATATATATATATATATATATATATATATATATATATATATATATATATATATATACACATATATATATATATATATGTATATATATATATACATATAAAAAAGCGTGACGAATAAGTCAGCTCTCACGCTCTCACTCAGGCTTCACAGGCTTTTTCAACAAAGCCTGAAGCGTGGAAATGCAACATGCCACCGCCTCTGGTTTTATTTTTAAACAGAGCCGTTTCATTCATCTTTTCTCCTCTCTGCACATTCCCGAGGTCAAAGTCGTATCCAACCTGCCGTCGATTGTAATGGAGGAGGTGGCTCCAGTCAGCGTCAGTGACGCCACGCTGCTCGCGCCAGAAGAAATCAAGGTTTGACATCTGCTGGCTACCACGCATGCGCTTAGATCTTTTTATACTAGTTGCGCTGCATGTCTAAAAATACCCCCCTGTGTTTGAAGGAGAAAAACAAAGCGGGAGATATTCTGGGAGACACGGAGAAGACGTCAACAGACAAGAAGCGGGAGAGACGTAACAAGAAGAAAGTGAAGCGTCTTAAGATTACGGAGAGGGAGAGGAGATTGAAACTCAAGGAGGCCACTAAAAGTGGCAAGAGCAAAAAGCCATCGAAGGCCGAAGTCACGGAAAACCTGAAGAAGCTCACGAGTGGAGGCAAAGCCACGATACTGAAGGTGAGGGTTTTTTTTTTTCCCTTCCTCTTGCCCACATCATGAGGTATTCAGTGATGCCATTGGCTGCCGGTAAGGTATGTTGAAGTATTAAAAAAATCAAAACAAGAGAACAGACGTGACATCACATTCAGGGGTTTTATCTACTGAAGCATATTTTCAGCTAAAATACCTGGTGTTCAAATTGTCAGTAATTGAGTGTGCCCGACCTAGACAGTCAATGACATAAAGAGGCTCACAGCGCCCCCTTTTGCAGAAATTAAATAATTACACGGCTCTAATCTGCCCCCTTTTTTTTCTTCTGTTTTCAATGCTGTGCCAATGTAGCCACAAAACAAACATGTTGTTTTCCTGTTTCAGGATGAGGGGAAGGATAAGGCCCTGCGCTCGTCTCAAGCCTTCTTCTCTCAGCTGCAGGACCAGGTGAAAACACAGATCAAAAATGAAAAGGACCCGTCCTCAAAGAAAAAGAAACAGAAAGAAATTTCAGCCATCAAACTGAAGTTGTAAAACCCATGACTGTTTCCGTACATCCTTTTCTTGTACAGAGTTTTTTTTTTCTGAGAGTGCTACACTATATTAAAATCTGTAAGTCCTTGTGAAATGTCTCAATTTTTATTAAAATAAATGAAATTTCTAGACACGCCTGAGTTTGCTCACTCACGTTGCATGCAGAAATGTGACAGTGTGGCAGCGCTAGGCCTCGTTACTTCTTTTGCTGCCTCCGCTTTTGTGTGTTTGTGCTAAGACATTCTTGGCTACCTCCTCTCTCTTTGCAAACACATAGAGGGAAGTTAAAACCTCATTTTTGGGACAGACTAGAGGTGAACAGAGGGCTAAATATGCTCTTGAGATCCATAGCTGGATCTGCTTTGTTTTTTCAATAATATGTCATGCAAGGCTGCCTCTAAGTAGCACTGGATGAAAAGTAAAGAGGTGCTGCAAGTTTGTATTGTTGAGGGTGGTGCTTGGTATTGGGAGATATAATTATAGTTTTAATTACAGTTGAATGGTTTTGGTAGAGGCATATTTATAACTGTAGTTGTGATTTTTAAAACCCTTTCGAAAAAAATGGCGGTTAGATATGTAAGGAAGTATATGGAAATGATATGAAGTTTATTTTTCATTGTGTTTTACTATGTATGAGGATTATTACAACGTATTCATCGCCTGGTTTAAGCATTATTTAGCTTTTACATCTATGTTTGCGTTATTATTTAAGGAAGTGATTCTACATTTTTTGACATTTGAATTAAGGGAAGGTGGCACAGAGCTTAAATTCTTGAATGTGTATTTAAGTTGTCATTGTCTTTCACAGGTGACAAATCGGCGACCTTTTTGTTCAAGTCCCTTTTTTCCGACTTGCGTATAACCCGTTTCAATTCTTTGCTGACTCTCAATTATTCTGAAACTATCCAATGTGTTTTAAAGACTCACTGAGAACGCTTTAATAAAGCACCAAAGCCTTTTTATTATTATTATTCTTATTTATTCATTTTAAAAACATATTTACATGTGAAATTGAACGAGAGCGACGTATAGGTTTCATCTAAGAGGTGTGGCGTGATGACGTCTTGTATGATGAAGAAAAGTGCCATTACGTCACCGCAGAGCTTCGCGGAAGTGAACCAGACGACATATCACTGACCGAAACCTACAAGTTTGTGCGTACCTGCGCTGACAGGTAAGACGTTGCTTCACGACTCGTTGTCACTTAATTTTTTTTTTGTGGTGTTCTCAAAGCGTCAATGTGTTTCAACTGTTGATTTGAGTTGTTTGAGATATATATATATATATTTTAAAACCTTGCTTAGCGGAAGCTAAGTAAGTTTGCTAACATTAGCGCAGTAAGTGACTGGTAAAATTAAAAACAATGTACAGGCCGGAGCTTGTCGATGTTAGCGACTTGTTTTATATCGATCAAATGACTGGATAAAGTAGACTGGACTGTTAAAATTGACATCCCATTGTTTTGGTACCCAGCGTTATTTCTGTCGCGTCAGGCTAAAGCTAATCGTTTGTTTTTGTTGTGCTTTTTGTTCCAAGTTCGCCAAACTCCTCGTGTTTTGTTTGGTAATCTTAAGTCAGTTGTTGGCAATGGTTGTGATAAAGTCTTCACACATTGCTCGGCTATTATGTGATGGTCGTGCTCACATGACCAAGTGATTCACGAGGCAAGAGTTGGGGAACGAGGTAACGCGAAGGCCGTGTACGTCTCACCAGTTCTGCTCTGCTCTGTCGAGCCAAGAAAACTAGTCCGATCTCTAAACTTTGCTATGTGGACGTGAAGCGACTATGAGCGAAGACCGTCGAGAAACATATAAGACGTGTTGGAAACATTCCAGAGTGCCACTGACGGGAAACCGACAGAGCCTGAAACGCAACAATACTCTTGAGTTACAAACTTTCCTCAATAATTACATTTTGTAAACTCATTTTCATAATACAAATATGAAACACTAGTATACTTGTGCCAGTCTGAAGCAACGGGGCTGTTCTAAAAATAAACACTTGCTTTATCATTGTAATTGAATAGCGTGCCAATCCCTATGCGCATTATAGCAGAATCTCAACATGCATTGAGCTATTAAGAAAGTTTTGCAATTTGCTCAAATCCCGCCATGAAACATGAAATGAGAACATGAAATTATCAGTCAGTTCACTATGTTGGAACAGAAGAATCTCTATGCCGAACTTTGATGTCAGAACATGAAAGGAAATACTGAATTCTTTTGTTGGGTTTGATGGCAGGTGAAGTGAACTTTTCCGTGCCGTCAGTTTTGTTGATATTGTGCAGTCATGATCGGGAGAAATCCACTGACTTTAAGGAAGGTGTGAAGGCAAAAATACCTGAGCTGCTTTTCTTTCAGTAAATTGAAGCAGCTCTGTTTTTGACTGCCATACAAACTGTTTTTTCTTTGCTAAAAAAAAAGAAAAAAAGAGCAATTCTGCCTAGGAATGATTGTACTTTGTTTCAGTAATATATGTTTTGTTCATTTTTCCTAACCATTTTGTTTATGTACAGCTTGGACATGTTTAGAGGATCATTTAATGCGGAGAGGCTAAAAGTCAACCTCCGGCTGTCCATCAACCGGTTAAAGCTTCTTGAGAAAAAGAAAAGTAAGTTACAAATTCTTGAAAAATGCCACCTGTTTGTGAGATTAAGTGGTTCTTTGTATGCAGTCTAATTGCGTTTTGTTCAGTTCGGTTCCCATGACTAATGGCAGATTAACTTCTCACCACTCCCATTCTCAACAAAAAACAAAAAACAAAAAAGCTGAGCTTGCTCAAAAAGCAAGAAAAGAGATCGCCGATTACCTGGCTGCGGGGAAAGATGAGAGGGCGCGGATCCGTGTGGAGCACATCATCAGAGAAGACTACATGGTGGAGGCCATGGAAATCC
Organism: Nelusetta ayraudi; assembly: GCF_046127955.1. Classification (NCBI taxonomy): domain Eukaryota; kingdom Metazoa; phylum Chordata; class Actinopteri; order Tetraodontiformes; family Monacanthidae; genus Nelusetta; species Nelusetta ayraudi. The sequence goes on along the minus strand of NW_027466052.1, from coordinate 7,414,733 downwards.
TGGAGCTTTACTGTGACCTGCTTCTGACGCGCCTCGGCCTCATTCAGTCCATGAAGTAAGTCACGTGGGGCGCCAGCGCTGCTCCAATGCAAACCTACTTCCTCCCGGCAAACCTTATTTATTGGTTGTCATTATTTTTGCTGCTTGTTGTCCTTTCCCCCCCCTTTACAATCAAACAGGGAACTGGATGCAGGTTTGCAGGAGGCCGTTTCCACGCTCCTCTGGGTGGGGCCTCGTCTTCAGTCAGACGTGATTGAACTTAAAGTTGTAAGTACTGTCCGAACATGACAAATTGCCGATGCCTGCCCAGGCCTTTCTTTAGGTCCAGTACTGACACTCTCATCCCGAAATCTTTCTTTCAGGTGGCGGAGCAGCTATCTAATAAATATAGCAAGGAGTACGCCAAGCTCTGCAGGACAAACCAGATTGGAACAGTCAATGACAGGGTACCTGCTGGCTGCTCACGAGTTTATTTAAGAATGCATGAACCCCTTTGACCCCCCCCCCCTCCCTGTGATTAATCCTGTTTGTTTCTAAAATGGCAACGGTCCCTTCTTTTTCCCACAGCTGATGCACAAACTGAGCGTGGAATCCCCTCCCAAGATCTTGGTGGAACGCTACCTGATAGAGATTGCCAAGAACTACAACGTCCCCTACGAACCTGACGCAATGGTCCGGGTGAGCGCCACAGGAACGGAAGAAACTTCTCTTGGTCAGAATGAAGGGTGGGTCATTGCGTTGTTTGTCTTGTGTAATAATGGTCCGTCCTTTGTGCGGCCAGCCTGAGGTGTGTGAGGGTGAGGAGGCCGACCTGATTGACGTGGACAATGACAAGAAGCCTGGAGGAGGAGGTGGCGGTGGCGGAGGCGGAGGCGGATTCACTGCCCCCCCAGCTGCCATGCAGATGCCCATGCCTGGGCCCATGCCCATGAACATGCCCATGCCTATGCCGTCAGCTTTCAACTATCCCGCTGCCAATGGAACCGTAAGATTTTTTTTCCACCAATAAAAATCCCATTTGAATTATTGATTTACTTTTTGTTTTGTTTCCACGTTTATTAGTCCTCCGTTTGTTTTGTATGGCGCCGTGGTGGCAAGCAGTTAACGTTGACACCATTCCGGAGGTGCATAACTTGTTTTTTTTTTTGTTTCCTTCCAGCATGCGTTCTACAACAACTTCCAGCACCCAATGGGAGGAGGGCAGCCCCCCCAGCTGCCCACTTTTCCCCCCACCTACGAGTCTGTAAGTGACCGCACCACTCCCACGGCTAATGCCCCTTCTTGTTCCCGCAGATGGACAGATGGACAGGGCAGGGCACAACTCAGGGAAGAGCAGTTTGTTAAGCTTGTTTAAAGTTTCGCCTCTCTGCTCTTTTTTTTTTTTGCAATGCTGCTTCTAAAGTTAGGTCAAATTTTTTTGCCTTGACACCAACACTCTGGGTTGTGAATGTGCCGACTAACCTTGGCTTCCTAATTGTCCTGGGTGGTACACAGCGCAGTTTAGCCTATTTTCTCCTTGTTTTCATTTCTGTGCTTTATCTTCTTATCCCAGTATCAAATGCAAATGTCAGTTCCTTCTTACAACTAACACCAATAACGTAACCAATTTTCTTCTAGTATGAACACTACTCGGGGGTCCCTTACACATGTTGCATTGTTTTCAGATTGACGACCTCACTCCTAAACCCTCTGTTCCTTCTCAGGCTGTCGGTGAGTTAGTTCTCTGCAACAACCACCTACACTTCTTATATTCAATCATTAAATCTTAGTAAAGGTTGAGCTGATGCCTACAAAAAAACTAAAAACAAAAACGCAAGAGTCAGTAAATTCTCCTCATGCTAGATTAATGTAAAAGATTCAAACTTTAGTTGAAGAGAGCGTTTATAGTGAATTCTCTGTCAACAGTAGTAGATTTGCTACATTGGAGTTCTTTTATTGCATTAGTAGTTATGTGGCACTTCCTGTTAAATTCTCATTTCTGTTGTTCTCTGCAGGCCCGAGCCACTCATCAAAGGTGTTTGACAACGACACTCTCCCGGAGCTCCCCTCCGTTCCCGACACATTCCCCACGAACTCCATTGGCGGAAACACCACCTCGGATGACATCGACTTTGATGACCTGACGCGGCGGTTCGAGGAGCTGAAGAAGAAGACCTAAGCGATGGGACGTGTGATTTGTACAGACACACAAAGGCTTTCGTTGCTACTGTTGGAAGAAATGAGAAATGTTTAAAAAGCTTGTGGTCAGACAAGGATCGTCCTCCCGCTCATCTCCAAATGAAGCATAATATAGAAATTCTTACCTTACTTGTATGTATCTGACCATCTTGCTAAGGGTGTGGTTGCTTGTTTGACTTCATTATTTAGAAGTAACTTTGCGTTTAATCATTTTATACAATTTCTTCACATCTTCATACGTAAAATCCGCTTTTAGTAACTTTTCCCACATTTCTTAGTGACTCACTGTCATGGACCCTCATCCATTTGGTCTCTTGGGTTTTCCCTGCACATGTACCTTGAATTGTCTTACTGTGAGGCTGCAATTTTTTGCCATTCTAATGGTCTCACTCACCCACTCTGAAACCTGTCCAACAAGCCAGACTAGCTTTGCAGCAGGTTTCTTGCTAACAATAGCCCCAGAGAGTTACACAAGGCGTAAACATTAATGCCCAGTACTATTTTTTTAATTTTATTTTAAAGTGTCATCAGTACTTATGTCATGTAAATTAACAATGGAAAGGAACTTATGAAACACTCCTTACACCATTTATTTTCCAATCAAGCCCCACTGTGCACAGTCAGACGCACATTTATTATGGGTAGTAGGTTAAAGCTGGTGGTGTAAAATAACAAATCCCAATGGCAAACTGTATTATTGATTTGCATTTACAATACATATGAACATGAATGATTAAAATGTGTAGAAATAAATCTTTGGGGAGGTGGGAGATCAATAAATATTTTACAATACTTGTGTTAAATGAATAATGCATGTTTTCCTCCTGTTGACTTGCTGGTGAAGCAAGTACGTGCTTCACACCAGTGTAAAATGAGGTTAATGTCATCAAAGAGTTGGGAGCTCGGTTGTTTTCTGCTGTTTCTGCCTTATTCAATGTCTCATCAGAGGCCTTTTCCAGTCCATTCAGATGGAACGATTGCAATGGTGCGAAAGATGGATTAACCGTAGTAAACACTGACATTTGGTTAGAGATTTAAAATGTTACCTGTTAACACTAAGCTTCACACCTTTTGAGCTGAAGTTGGTGATGTAGATACTTGAGAGAGACTGAGGCTTGCTGAGGTGCGACATGCGCCACAGCTGAACCTCACCCAACTCTGCAGTGTGGTAAATGGTCAGGGACCTTGAAATGAATAAGTCACCCTTCTCTGGAATGCATTTGATTTTATTTTTTTTCATTTTATTCCTCAAGTTGACGTGTTGCTGTGTGTAAATTTGTTTACTTTGCAGAACAGTGAATGGATCAGTCTTTTGAACATTGCGCTGAAGGCACTGCTGTGTCTGTGTTTGTAAAGGCATTTTTGTTTCCCCTCGTACCAAACGAAAAGAAAATTAAAAAAAATATTTGCAGATTGAACTTGTGGTTATTTAATCGTGGTCTGATTACAAGACATGCTGCAGTGTCACTTGTCAACCAACAGAGGTCGCCGTATCACAGAAGTTCAGATAGCTTTTTTAAAAAATATATTTTTTACAGGTTTACTATATTGACGTAACCTGCAGCATTTATTATATTTAATATTTAAAGGTTAACGTTTTCCCTCAGTGTTAAACAACTATTAAATCATGTGTCACGTGTTATTGCTTGATGCTTTCAAAGTCTCAGGAAAATTGCATAGCAATAATAATTCTAGCACGTACTTTGGACTAATACAAACAAAATGGTGTTTATCATCAGGAATAGCTAATAAAATATACCGCAATGTATGTCAAAATTTTAATTGTTGAACCTGGAGTCCGTCTGTGTCATTTGAAGTCATCAATGTACAGTATGTGTCATCTCAATTACATGTCTGCTTTGTTTCTGCTGAATATCAAACTGACCTAGAATTTTTTTTTTGTCATGAATAGAAAAAAAATTGATACTATGGATGACAAGAGAATGAGTGATTCTCCGTCTGGTGCTTCGTTTAGATTGTCAGCCAGTAAAACATGAACGCACTGACCTGTCATTTTAAAATGGAGTGTGATGCTAAAACTAAGTGAATGTATGAGACTTGAACATTTCCTATTAGGATGAATGACCCCAAGGCAGAGAGTGATGGTCTCACTTTCTGTGATGTGTTAAATACAGACTTTAATAGAGTCACATTGATGGACGAACAACAGGAGACTTCTATTTTTGACAAAAGTTTTTCCTCTTCTTTCCTTTATGTAGACCTGCTTGTGTTTCTAAACTCGAGTGCGTTTGGGTCTTCTCCATGAATCATTCAAACGGGTGGACGGAGTGAAGCACACAGAAGTGGGCATGTATGATGAGATGTCATGACGTGCACCTTCAGCATGTATTACAGTGACGGACGCAAAATAAAAAGCCTTCAATTAGTAATCAGCCCTCCCATGTGCCGGCGTTACATAAAAGAGCTCTCTTGCTTCTGTGTGAGTGTTGGTGTCCGATGGACGGTGGCCGTCTGCGATGATTTCAGCAGCAGAAGCAGCTGAATTTGAATGATCCCTTTGAATATTACCAGAAGAAATAGGTGCTTCTCTAAAAGCCAAGTCATAGGCGGTAAAATACAATCTCTTCCGGAAATTTCAGGCTAATTGAAGACAACAGACACATATAAATCTGTATAGACGTTCAGTAGGTATACATGGGTTTATATTCTCCAGCTTGTTAGTTTTTCCTCTTACCGACACTTAAAGAGTACAAGTCAGTTAGTGACATCCAAACCTGCATCACTGCCAGTTTAAGCTGGAAGCGGATTCTACACATTTAAATTAAAAACGCGCACAAAAAACACAACCAGTTTTTCCTTTTATATGCTATCTATCCGAAATGAACGACAGAAGAGAAAAGATGCTCTGCTCATGTTCTTCTGCTCACAGTAACAAACATGTCAGGCACTCCAGATTGGATGCCATTTTCATAGCGAAAGACTGGAAAATTTCCCATAAGCTCAAAAACCTCTTGGAAGCGGCGCTGCAGTGGATTTGTTCCTGCCGGTGATGCGCACGTTCCGTCCCACTGACTGGTGCTGGCCTCACAGCGTCTCCCTGCCAGTGTACTGTCGACACTTGCGTTGCTGCTCTGTTGGGCGGAGAAGACAGTCACCAGCCAAACCGACACATTTGAAAAAGGACGACAAGCCACCAGTGACGGTGATGTATGAAACTAAAAGGATCACTGATTTGTGGCTGTCAAAGCAAATATGTTGTCCTGTTCTACATTGCCGTTTAGATAAGAGCTCCCCAAAGTCGCCATGATACAAAGAGGATCGGAGACCTCCGCCTGAATTATAAATAGATAATTTAGTTATGAATTTATGTGGCACAATTACTCCTGAGGCCGTGTCTCTCAATGCACTTGAATTCGGGAACAATCGAGAATAAATCCTCGGCTGCACTCATCGTAGGTTTTGGGTTGAATGCAGACAATTTTTAGGAGGCTGCAAATAGCTGCAGACAAGATACATAATGCATGTTTGAACAACCTGGAAGGTAAAAAAAAAAAAAAAAAGAGCTGCTTCATGTGTCCTCTTACCTAACAGCACTTCCTCTATCTCTTCACTCTCCTCCACAGCCACAGGTTTCAGCAGCAGGGCGAAAACCACAGCAATCCCTATCACCTGAGAGCCGAGGCAAGGCAAAGAGATAAAAGTTCACATCGTCCCCCGAATCACTTTGACTTGCTGGGTAGTTTTTAGACCAATCCATATGAACGGCTCGGCTGAGGTGCTCCGTGATCACCTTAAGCGGCTGCAGGATGAAGATGCTCTGGAAGAGGGACAGGCCCAGAGACATGACCCACTTGATGGACTTTTCCCTGCCGTACTGAAAGCCATACAGCAGGGTGAAGTAAGTGGAGACGGCGCTGAGGGACAGCAAGAGGAACCAGCCCAGGAACACACACCACCAGGGCAGCCAGCAGCCCGACGTGCCCTTCTTTCTCTTGACTGGAGGAGGGCTGGAGGAGGAGAGGGAAGAGGAGAGGATTCCCAGTAAAGCCACCAATGGTTTCACACAGTTTCCTCACGGTTTTCCGGCCTTGGTAAACAGCACTTGACCACAAAGTAGGCCGGTATTACGAATGAACATCCATTCATTTTTTTTCTGTCAGTGCTTGAACCTGAAGCCAATCTCAGGCAGTGTTGGCGAGTAATCTATTGCTAAGTAATCCACTGCAGTAATTAAACTACTTTTTGAGTAACGTAACGTTGAGTAACGTAATGTAATTTGAGTAATGTAATGGGATTACTGTGGCAAAACAGGTCATTATATCATAATTACTTTATCAAGTAATAATTCCTTTAATTTTCCGAAATATTTTGCAAAATAAAAATGTCTTATTACCCACAAAATAACACTTTTTCTACTCTTCATCCAACTGGTGTGTGTGTGCATGTGTGTGCATGTGTATGTGTATGTGCTCACCAGTAAGCCAAGTGGCTGGTGAAGACCATCTCAGCCTTGCGGACCAGCAGGTTGGTGATGTTTCGCGTTCTCTGGTATTCCTCTGCACTCAGGAAGTCCCTCTCATCCAGTTGCTCCAGGCACAGCATGAGGTGGCTCAGGCCACCCAGAAGGAACTTGCTGCAGTACACCCAGTGCGGCTCACTCTCGCTCACCCCTGTCGCAGGATTTCACGTGGACCAGAAACAAACAGCCGATGAACAGGAAGTTCACCGTCTAACGTTAGCTGCAGTCAAATGAAGTCCTAACACAAACACACAGAAGCCAATAAAACAATTTTTTGGTTTAAAAAAAAAGAGAGGAAATAATACCCTGCATGAGTTGGATTAATTCATGCAGCTTATCCAAAGCAGGTAAGAGGTCAGCAGTTGATTCCAAATTGTAAATATTGGACATCTTGTTCCTGGGACTTCTGATCAACAAAGAAATGATCTCTTCTGTCTCCTAGAAAGGATGCATAACAACACAACTATATAAACACATCAACAGAGGTAAGAGTCTATACAATTCTATGCAATTCAAATAGCATGAGTCAGTGCGTGGCATAATGACGGGGATGAACAAACTTCTTTGGTCTGAAATACAACAAACAAGACACGTTTGTGCAAAAACGCACCCGCAGGACACTCGGCACGGTGACTCTGGCGGGTCTTGCGTTGCCCTCCTCCTTGTTTCGGGATTTTAAAACAATCCGAGGTCTGATGCTTCGAAAGATGGTGATGATGAGGATGTTGATTGGAAACATGAGAAGGCCACTCTCGACGCCCACCATGATCTCCTGCCATGTAATCTGCAGTGACCCTGGGAGGGAGGGGAGGAAACAAACGACAGCAAAGTCAATCTGTAGCACTTGGCATGTTGTGATTTTCATTGTATTATATGTATATGTGTATACATGTATGTGTATATCTTTAAAAAAAAGATTAGGAGGACTTCATGGGGACAACAGATGGTGAAAAAAAGATGAGATGCTGAGATGTTTTGAAATACAATTTTAAACAAATCACCCAATGAAAAGAGTACGGGCGAGGTCTGATCGACGGGAATGTTCCAGAAGGCAATGTTGATGGCCATGGTGCAGAGGAGCAGGCTCATGCAGCAGGAGACCCTCTGGGCCCGAGTGAACGGACTGCGAGAGGGAGGATCCACGATGGACACCCAGATGTGTTCGTCCCTGAAGCCGGTAGACGTCCTGGTCTGGAAAATATTCCTGACGGAGAAAAACAGGTTGAGAATCACTGAAGTCAAACTGCGTGAGCGCCGGGTGTGTTTGTTTTTTGTTTTTTTTGTTTGCGAAAATGAAAGAATAAAAAAAATTGGTCACACCCCAACCTAAAGCTGGCGATCTCGTTGTTCTTCGCAGCGTTGAAAGTCTTCTTGGTCATGCCGTCGCCCCGGTCAGCGCTCAGCCAGCAGCCACATAGGAACTGCCACACCTGCCGAGTCTGGAGGTCCTGCACGGTCACCTTGTTAATGTACCTGTTCACCAAGGAGGTTGAAGAGACGATACACGCTGAGCAGGTAGAGGTTTTTTTTGATGTTGTTGTTTTACAACTAAAAGGCAACATGTGTGGTATATATGTTTTATGGTTCAGTCAGAAGCTCTTACTCATCCAGTGGAAACTGGATGCAGATTTTGGTCATTCTAAATGTTTTCTTTTCTTTCACTCACACCATGGACAACACAGCTAACCGTACCACTTTATTATATACCCGACACTAGACAGGTGGACCTAATAAAGCGGCCGGTGGGTGCATCCCTTTTGCCATTGTGTGGTGCAGGAGTGTGGAAGTGCTGTTGCATCTGTGTCCCCTCCCTGCCTGCAGTACCATGATGGGCCGCCTCCAGAGTTGTCGTGCTGCAGCCGCAGGTTTCGCACTTCTCCCAGCGGGAAGGGCGCGGCCAGCAGGAAGACGTCCACAGCTCCTCTCTCGAACACGGGCTTGTTGGGGTCTGTGAGGTTGTGAGTATCACTCTCTCCCTCCGAGCCGAACAGCCTCGCCGTCACCTGGAGAAATAGTTAAGTCAGTGTGTGTATGTCCTTGAAAGTATACACAAAATATTCCTTAAGTACAAAGTCTGTTTTTGTTGTTTGCTGTTCGTCAGTGATAATTACATTGGCAGACGTCCCTGCGTTCTTGCGGTGGCCGGTTTGGACACTGATGAGATAGTTGTACAGGGCGCCGGCACGATTGTCCTCCAGCAGAGTCATCTTTCTCTGATGGTAAGACAGGAAACTTTTCAGTGCGTGCATTTATTACTAGTTCTGAGTCCTTCTGATTCTCTTTCCTCTAAAAAGCCCCAACTTAATTCTTACTCCTTGCCTTCACGGGCTAATAATTTCTATGTGGACAGCAGCAACACGCTTTACACACCATTACACTTTTATATCTATTTCAATTATTTTTTTATGTACAACTCTATAAATAATATTTATTTATATATGTATACATATTTATGTCCATATGTACATTTACATTTGTGAGTCTTTGTATATTTTATCTATTAATTTATATACATATTTACATTTTTTTTGTAAGCAACTCACTCTGGCTTCTGACCAATCAGAGTCCTTCTATCACACTCTCTCCCTCACTACATTTTTTTTTTTTTTTTTAAATCAGACGAGTGCCCTCTGGAGTTCGGATCTGCTCCAAGTTTCTTCCTACAAGCATTTTTCCTGCCCGCTGTAGCACCTTGCTTGCTGTGGAGGTTTCAGTTGCTTTTCTCCTCACGTGCAAACGGCTTCGAGATGCTTCTTTGGTTGTGATTTTCACAATTGACATAATTCTTTTGTACATTCAGTAGTAGCTCAGCAATAATGCAGTTCACAACCAACAACAGATTTTTTTTCCTGATCCAACCTGATAAAAATACTCTTGTGCTCTTTAACCATGATCCGAATTTCTTTTGAACCTCATCAAACATCGCATTCGCATTCAGCATGCAGAGCCTGACCTTAGAGCTGGACCTGCGATCGGCGTAGCACGCCCACAGCAGGGTGACGAGATAGAGGCCGAAGAAAGCACAGAGCAACGCCAGCACCACAAAGTTGTCCGACACGGTGGCAAACAGCTCCGCCGTGCGCGATATGTCCACGTGGTTGGGCATCACAAAGAAGGAGCTCCCAAACAGCGTGAGGTGGTTACACAGACACTGTGCACGCTCCGGCGTGCTCTTCTCTCCCACCTGAGGTCAGAGGAAGCACATTGGCAGAAGCTGCTGCAACACGTGAGAAAAGCCGCGACTTCACGATCCCAACTGACACCTGCCTGGCAGCCATCTGTGCTCCACGTCTCGTTCCTCTCGTCCCAGTACAAGCACTTGGTCATGAATGAGCTGATCCTCAGCGTCAGGCCGGGCACCCACGTGGAGTTAATGGGTCTGGCCTCAATGTACCACAATCCAGCTGTTTGCTGTAACATATCTGGGGTTATCATCCAGCGGTAGCCCCCTAGTGGACAAAAAACAAAACATAAAAACTCAAACAAACATTATCCCTACAGTAAGGAAGTTCACACAGGAAGGAGGTCTGTTACAGCTTTGTGATGAGAAGATATGATAGAAAGTCTCAACTTGTTACCTGCTTGACTCAAGACAGTCGTGTTGCTGGAGTATGAACTGTTGGGAGGTGAACTGTAGGCCAGCATCAGGACCAGCACCACGTTGATGCTGGGCTCCACGCTGAAGAAGATGGTCGCATCAGGGTCGGAGACGTTGATCGAGCTCAAGGCCTTTGTGTCTTCCTTCAACTCGATGGTTTTATTCGTGACCCCTCGAACACCTGACCGAGGCAGAAAGATCTGGGGGAATAAAGGAAGACGAGTTGCTGTTGGGAAAGTTCAGTTCTACACAGAAGGAACCTGCAGCCCACAAGTCCAACAACAGAGTCTGGGTTCGAGCAAAAGCAACAAATACTCTTTGGAATTACAAGCAACACCGGAAAATGAAGAAAGTCACTCAAAGAGACCCTATTGCAAAACTGTATATTCATGAGTAAATTTAGCCCTCTGTTTACAGCCTTCTGTCTAAACTTCCTGCTGACAGTGATGCTTTGTTGGACCGTTGGAAGTGGATTAGAAACAATGCAGCGTTGGGATTGTCCGACAGAGCTGAATGAGCACTCGGCTTGGCGTTTCGTCATAAACATTGTGGAGATAGCGGTGCCCTTTGTGACATCACAAGTTGCACATTTCTAGAACTGTGCATGACAGACAGTTTCTGGAAAATACAGCAAACAAAATGACATAAAGGAAGGATGTGGAACTGTCATTTTAAGCAGCAGACCAGCTTCCATTAACATTAACTGCAAACTAGTTCTGCAGACATGGAAATATTTTCTTTTTTTCATATCAGCTATCGAGACTAAGACAGCTCACAACAAACTGTCTGCACCTCTATCATTTCTCTCAGGTGTTTCAACTTAATCTCTCTATTGCCGTCCCTGATCAAAAGGCTGCAAACGGTTCCAGAAATGTTGTCATCAGATGGGTGGGGGTTCTGGGAGAACGTTGTCATCTGTCAGGAGAGAGAAAACAAACATTTGGTATTAATGGTTGGGTTGGAGGTGATGGAAGGGAGAACGTGGCCACGTCCAGGCACGATGACAACACAGACAGACCTGAGTGATGATATTGACGTTCCCTCCAAGCTGAGACTGCAGTGCTGAGAATGATGGGAGTTTGATGTACCCACCCTCCTCCTCCGAGCCCAGCACTGCATGATTGAGGTCAGCAGCTTTGTGGCTAAAGAAATACAGTTGTTCTGTTCTCAGCTGCATTGATGCATCTCAAACTGGTTGATAAGAGCCAAAGGCATTTTGGGGATTTGCAACAGGTGGGATACTCACCTGCTCTGGTAGATTGTGCCTGTTGGATGTTCGTAAATGAGCCTCTCTGTGACTTGTGTACCCAACAGCTGTGCGATCTCTCGAAAGATCCTGAACACGTCTTCAAAAAGAGACTGCAACACAGTGATAAAAAAAACAACATCACAGCCACAGAGAAACAAAACCGCCGGCAGCCCTTTGCTGTCATTCTGTTGTTTGGAGCTTACTTTTGAATTTGGGTTGGTCTCTAGATCACATTTGTTGTTGGAGAGAAGAAGAATGGCTGAGCTGAGGTTGATGATGTGACTAATGGTTTCATTGTTTGCCAGCGCAAACGCTGGGGTCAACCTTTGGGTTCCCTGAAGCAGATACTCAATGAATTGGTCCTGCAAAAATAAAACACATAGCACAAGAGCATTTAAAACAGGTATCGTGGTCTCAACACTGAAGCAACATTATGTTGGTTTCCTTCCTAAAAAAATATAGTTTACAGTTTCACTTTTATAGTATTTTATATTTCATTGACATGTTACTGAGTTAATGGCAAGCCTGTCATCTACACAGCGCCCCCTGCTGGCCAACTGATTACGTAATATCAGTTGACCCTTCTGCACATTGTGATGAGAACAGGCTTGTCTATGCCTTGCTCAGCTTCTCTCCTGCTTCTCCTAATGATGCCGTCTTTGTCATTTTCTGCGATGGCCCCTCTGTCGTTACTAACATTCGGAGGTTCGTACACCAGACGAGTGGTGCAGAATTGACGTGTCAAGTGCTACAATGAAGCAAAGGAATATTCCCTTTATGCAGCGAATTTGCAAAAACAATCAAGCCATGATACTCACTCTGCTGTCGTTTTTCGGCTCCCCAGGAGTTGTTTCCATTCGAAATAGTTCTTCATCAGCTGCCTGTCTCAGACAACAACGTGCATAATTAACAACAAAGCCCAAAAACAGTATCATTAACAATTTAAGAGTCAAACATCATAAGCTAGCTCTCACCAAGAGAAGGTTCTCAATGTCATTGACAAGAGAACTCATCATATCGAGAGCCCTTCTCTGCCCTGAGGTCAAATGTTTTTGAGAGGCCGAAAAAACAAACAGAAAAAGGCAGGTTTCAGCTCAGGACTTCCATTCATTATGTATTCAAACATAGTAGTAGTAGTAAAAGTTTCATTTTACTGACGAGGCATGTTGGCTTGACTTGACCTGATTGTTGACTGCAAAATAAGCATGGCATCACTTTTAACCCAAATAAATCAGACTAAATCTTTGATATGATGACTACAAAACGTCTTACCCATGCATCGGTGGGAGATTCCATATCTTAAAGAGAAAAAACAAAACGGAAATGAGTGAATCAAAGAGGAAAAATTAATTCAATATTATATTAAATGGAAGAGGAGAGACAGTTTAACAAAAGGAATAAAGGTAAGGAAACACAATGTTGTATGTGTACTCATACTGTATGTGCACAGGGAGCCTCTTCTTTGGTTGCAATTAGATGTTGTGACGAGCTGAAGAGGGTTAAACTTTATATACATGCAGGTTTCCAGTGAACCATTTTCTATATGAAAACACAGAAACATCAGAGTACAGATCAGGAACTTCCAATCGCTTGGAAACAATGACGATGAGATGAGATGAAACCATCACTCTTTATCTGCCGGATGGTCATATCAGGAGGCTACTCAATGGAAGGGTTTTATGCAAAGCTTTCAGAAGAAAAAGCATGAAATACTGAAATAAATAAATAAGTCACCATTGATGTTGCTTGTGAACATTTCTATAAAAGTACAATATTTTTTTCTGATTAGTGCAGTTTTGTGTTTTGCCTTTTATTGTGCTAATGATACATTCGTCACATTCTAACACCAACTATGCATGATTTAAGAAGTACACAAGCAAATAGACACAAAGATCTGCAAAAAGAATATATTGTGCAAATGTTTGTTACTCACTGATGGCAGGTTGTGGTCCGTTTCCTTGAACATCTCCGCCAAGCCACCAGGTGAAGTTGCCTGTTATTCTCTCGCTGGTGATGTTCCTCAGAAAAGCCTTTGTTGGGCTGCTCATAATGCTCAGGAGTTCTCCTCCTTGCCTTCCGCAGCTGCTCCTTGCTTTCGTCCAAGTTTTCAGCTCCCCAACAAAATCAAAACATACATTTTTGTAAAGGAATTCACACCGCGAACACAAGCTATTGCTTTGGCAGGCATCCAACTTTTCCAGTGTACAAAGTATTCCAGCCGAGATCCACAAAAAGACAGTGGTATGCAGTAACATGTCCGTGGTTATTAGAATTTATAGAGCGAAAAACCATAGCGCTGTTGGAACCGTGGATGCATCAGCAACTGAGCAAAATGACTCTGCCATTTCCATCGAAATATGATTCCTTTCTTAAGGAAAAACAAAATCTGCATATGTCCTTCACACATTAGGAAAATTACTGCAGGCACCCAAACTAGATGCAAAGGGTAAAGGAATTCCCAAAGGGCACCTCGGCTAAGCTTCTCATCTCGCTGCAGACCCAGTACCCTCTGAAGAGGGTGAAAATAATGTTTTAGTCTTGATATTGATATTAATTGTCTGAATCAGCTAAAACTGGCATTGTAGAAAGACCAATACATCCTGTGTATGACAATGATTCTTGATTAGGAATAATCAAAGTCAAGTCAACTTCTTATTCCACAGTCACTCTCTTTAATTTTTAATACAGCGAGCAAATTTAACGACATGCGAGCAAAACCATATCTTTTTTTCTTCTTTTTATACTTGCGTGTTGCCAACTTTAATTTAAAAAAAATAAAGGACCCTTCCCGCAGTGGTTGGGGTCATGACCTCCACAGGCCAGTGGATCGCCAGTAGTGGTAAATCATAACTTAAAATACGGTTTCAAAAAGTATACGGTTCACGTAGTTTGCACTGCTTTGTTACCAAGAAACATTAGAAATGATGTTTAAATTGTATTGAAATCTTTTAATTATACATCTTTTTATGCAAGAATCAATAAAGAGCAGGACAAACCCCGTCCCGTATCGATTCAAAACGGGACGCTCCATTCCATAGTCAAACACGGTACAATTATGAATTTTAAGGGACGGTTGGCAACTCTATCTCTACCGTCTGCTGATGTGCACTTTCAACTCTGTAACTCTCGTCCGCTCGCCACTCGAGCCTTTACGCAAGCCGGTGTGAAATATCGCGAGAAGACATGCAGGAAACTACGGCGCGTGTGTTTGTGTAACCCACGCTAGACCGATGGCTCTCATTGCCCGCTAAAGCAGCGCCGCTTCCATGGCGGGACGTCTGAAGGTAACGCACAGCGACAGTTTGTCCTCTTTTCATTCCACCCGAGCTAAACAACGTGGCCCAACGTCGCTGGGGAAAGTGTTTCGTGTTTCCTGGTTGCTCGCCGGTTCGCTCTGGCCGTCCGGAACACCCGACTAGGAGGGAGGCACTGCGCGTTGACACTGGCCGTCTTTTGCATGTTACCCAACGATACGGCGGCATGTAAAATAACACATTTTTACTAGCAAAACCGCGTGCCTTCACTGTTGTTATCGGAAGCCTTACAAGCCTTTATACAGCCAGTATTTTATTTACTCACACTGCGGTTCACTTAAAACAAGAGCAACGCGCGCGATAGTTGATTCATAGATCTGTCAGCTACCAATGTCATCCACCGATGACCTGCAGAATAATGATGGAAAGGTACAGCAGCACTGCCATGAGCTACTGAGGGTTGTCATTACTGACTACCTTAAACTTCTAGTCTCCAATAACACAACTTTATACACTGCTCCGTTCACCAATTCACAAATCAGAATCAGAATAAACTTTATTGTCCCCCAAGGAGGAAATTTGTCTTGGACTTCCAGTGCCCATCGGCAACAATACATTAACAAACAGTAAAAACCATACATCACACAATTTCAATAATAGTAGTAAACTTTGTGTCAAGACACCCATCAGAGTATTTCACTAGTTTCCAGAGAAATTGCACATGGATTTAAAGTCACTTACACATTACGCATTCTACAGACTTGGAAAAAGAAGAATAAAAAAAGAAGGAGGCAGTTCAAAGCAATCAATACATATAAATAGCTACAGCTGTTTATTAAGGGGGGTCACAGGAGGGTATGTAACTATTCAATCAATCGATTAATGAGGCTGGGATATAACTTTGGTCTATATAGAGAAGCACATAGTATTATCTTAGTTCGTTTACTGGAATCAAACATTTGACAAGAAAAGGGGAAATAATTTCTACCACTGAGGCTGAATGAATGGCTCTTGCCTTTGCTAATAGTCTCAGGTCAACCTGGGTGAAACGTTGATATAACCTCGCTCTCATCTCGAAATCAGTTTAAAGTCTTGCAAGGTGACCTCAGGCTAATGTGGGAATCACAAAGACATCCTGCCGTGCTGTTTTTTTTGTTGTGAGATCGTGTATCTTTCTCCACGAACTCTTGCTCCTTCGTGAAAACCATTCAGCTGTTAGCAGAATGACCACAGCAGACCAGTTTGTCTCCGTCTCTATCGCCTCATTTCCTTTCCATTTCTCTTTCACCCCAACCGGAAAAGCACATGCACCGTCCAGGGTCTTGTTCTGCTCAAGGTTTCTTCCCGCTTTGGACTTTTTTTTTTCTTTCTGGTCCTCCCTCGGTTGATTGATTGATTACTTGTTGTCAGTCCCATTGACGACACAGCCGCGTGTCTTCTCTTGTGCTGTTTTGTCCAACAGAAGCAGCTAAAGGATGCGGTGAAGGTCCTCAGCTCTGGCAGCCTTCTGTTTGCCTCCTACCTCACCGTGGTTGGAGATGAGCGTTTCTATGCCAACCAGCTGATGCCCTTGCTGCAGAAGGTCATCGGGGCAGAGACGGCACACGTGTTGGCGGTGAAGCTGATTGGTCTGGGTGTGGTTCCGCTGAACCGCTACAGAGACCCTCCGTCACTGGTGAGACACGCCGCTAAGCATACTTTTGACTTATTGACACGTCAGTGGATCGCATGATCACCGGGCTGTCCGTATCTACAGGAGGTCAATGTCCTTGGGTTAAAGTTCAAAAACCCCATCGGGATTGCGGCGGGCTTTGACAAGCACGGCGAGGCTGTAGACGGGCTTTACAAGGTGGGATTTGGCTTTGTTGAAGTTGGCACGATCACACCCAAACCTCAGGAGGGGAACCCCAAACCACGAGTGTTTAGACTCGCCACTGATGAGGCAATTATTAACAGGTGCGTTTCTTTTGTTTTTTCAAAGTGTTATTTTTATGAATGTCCATAACAGTACGTTGTTGCATTTGTGCAAGTTCGTCAGTATGTGATTTTCTGGTTTTATATTATATGTCTCTTATATTTCATTGGCTTTATTTTACTCAACTTATTTTACCTTTACGTTTCTATGTTGTTGTTTTTTTTTATCAAGTAAAAATGTTTGCGTCATATGTGTGGTTTTATGCTCCTGCCCAGATATGGATTTAACAGCTGCGGTTTGGTGGAAGCCCAGCAAAGACTTCAGGTCAGAGCAGAGACACAGGAGCAGAAAAGCAAAAGTGAGTTGTTGCTTTTTACGTCCATTTCTTCTTCACTTTTTGTTTGTGTAATCAGTCTTTTATCTCACACAATATACTTATACTTACATTCCGACACGTACTGTATTGTTGAGTTGCTCTTCATCGGTTTCACGACCTTGACCTGTCCTTGTCTCTCATTGTGTTGTGTCTGTCCCATACCTACTACCTAGCTCCCATTTAGCGCGTCGGCAGCCTTTGCCCCCGGCTGACTCATGTGTCCAGTGGTTGCGCTGCCTGTGCTGTTGTCTGAACTCTTCCTCCTCTTTGTGTGTGACTCATGTGTGCCCACTCCTGTGTTTGTAGCTGGCCTTCCTCTGGGCATTAACCTGGGGAAGAACAAGCTGTCCCAGGATGCGCGGGCCGATTACCTTGAGGGAGTGAGAGTGCTGGGCCCGCTGGCCGACTACCTTGTGGTCAACGTCAGCAGCCCCAATACGCCGGGTCTCCGGGACCTACAGGGAAAGGCTGAGCTCCACCAGCTCCTGCAGACGGTAGGGCAGCCCAATAAATCCTTGGAAAGAAATGGAAATTAAAAAGGGGGAAAAATGTTTAAACATCTCTTGAATTAATTGATAGAAAAATAAGCCAGCGTTTTGGGAATTTTGTATGTATGTATGTATGTATGTATGTATGTATGTATGTATTTGAATGAAACGCATCACCAATTCATGCTAATATGGTGTTCAACTAGACTAAATAAGTAACATCTCATAACGAGGGCACTACAACCATGGAAACGCAAGCCTCACCAGCGCCCTCCTGCTGCTTGACAGTAACAAGACTGAAATTTTCAAAATTGTTCTATTTGTAGTTTTGCCAGCCAATCATCATGTCAGATTTGTTGGCGAAAGTGTACAGTAATTCTGAATGACCCTTCAGGCTATGGAAAACACATTGTGAATGCAGAAAAAAAGGGTTTTATATATTTCTTTTCTAACCTATGGATGTCTTATTGCTGGAGCACATGCTGCAGAGTCACTGCAGCAAGAGGGGGGAAAAAAAAGAATGGCATTGATGATGAGTCATACATTGCTGTTGAAAGACATAACAGCCCACTTCCTTTTACTTCAGTTTAGTCCAAGACCTCCAATTCAAACTCGCTTTGTCACTCGTAATGAAAGAATTTTAGAACTACGTCAAGTTTTCAAGGCTGGATGGCTGCTTGGTTATGTGTTCTGGTTATTGCACTTTCCGGATTCCGCTGGAAAGATTTGTTCAGTGTGGGTGTGGTATCCCGATACTTGAACCAAAACTTTGTTTTACAGGGGTTTAGTTTTTTACTTTTTATGTAGCCGTCTGACAGTCCCCTCTTTACCTCTCTTGGCCCGCGATGTGGTCAGGTGTTGAGGGAGCGTGACGCCCTGCAGGGAGAACACAAACCTCCGGTCCTGGTGAAGATCGCTCCTGACCTGACCGCGCGGGATAAACAGGACATTGCTGACGTCGTCACTGAGGTGAGATCTTTGTCTCGCCTGGAGGAAAGGTCACATGACACGGGTTTCATATTTTGGAACTGTGATCTAATTAAAGCAGAAAGAATTGCAGCTGTTCATCAAAAACAATCTCGGGTTATTTTGGCTGCTCTCTGCGACGGTGACGCGACGGTCAACTCTGGGGCTTGTTTCGCCAAGAGTTGGTTGCCGTGGAGACGGCGGAAGTCTCCACAGACTCATAACTTGCGTTAGAGTCTGTTGCCGCAGTGTCAGACGACCCTGGTCAACGGCAAGTGTTATTCATTAAACTCAAAGTTGTTGTTTTCTTTCTTTCTGTTGCCTCCCTGAAACGCTGCCGCTCTGCGAATCAGTGCCACACGTAACGTGCACTGTAGCTGAGTGTTTCCCTCTATCGGAATGAATTGGGGCCGGTTCGATTGTGGGGGTTTGTGGGAGAATCCTGTAGACGAGGAGTTACAGATTCAGAGAAAATATTGTTTGATCACATCTGGTTGTAAATGACTTCTTTATTTAACGATAATGTTTTATTCCCAGTCGATAATCCATAATATATCTTATTATCAATCTGGATTCTTTTTCTGACCCTGAGCGACCCAGAGTGTGTTCTGATTATTATGTTTTTATATTTAACTTGAAGCTTTTTCCTAAACCCATTTTCTCATTTTTGTGGAGTTGTGCCAAAATAAAAATTCAGTGCTGTGTTAAGTGTGATTCCAATTGTTTTAATCTACCTGGCTACCTAATGAAAGAACACTTTTAAATTTAGGGCATTTACTCATAACTGATTTTCTTTCCAGCCACTTTTCTCTCGTGTTACTTTTGTTTTTTTGCTCTAACAATATGTTCAAATTCGCAGTATGAGCAAATGAAATTCCTTGTTCCAGAGAGCTCAGGAATGTCACCTTCCTCTTACTGTCCATGGTGACTCGTAGTATCGGGGCTCCATTAATGTGAGCTTTACATCGTCAGTTTATTAACGCAGCCTAAAGCAGCGGTGACCCTGAAGTTGCGGAACCCAAAGTAACCCAACTCTGTGCGTCTCCTCTCTGTTCTCAGCTGGGAGTGGACGGCCTGATGGTCTCCAACACCACCGTGTCCAGACCAGAGACGCTTCAGGATCGTCACAAGTCTGAAGTGGGCGGGCTCAGCGGTCAGCCGCTCAAAGACCTCTCCACCGACGCCGTGAGAGAGATGTACAGCCTCACCAAAGGTGCTCCTCTACACTGCACTGTCCTGCTTGCCGCTCACATGGCGAGTTCACAAACTAGACTGAGAGGAATGTTGGTGTTGCAGGTACGGTAGCCATTGTTGGAATCGGCGGTGTGGCCAGTGGCCAGGACGCCCTGGATAAAATCCGTGCTGGTGCGTCACTGGTCCAACTCTACACTGCTCTGACCTACCAGGGTCCGCCGGTCGTCACAAAGATCAAGCGAGAACTGGAACATCTTCTGAAGTAAGTGTTTCCAAATCCATTCATTATTGTAGAGCCACATTCAGCCGTTGAGAAATGTTTCCTTCTTCAAAAACCAATGAGCTGCGTTTCCATTACCGATAGAATTGCGCAAAACCTAAATATCGCAATAAAAAACTGCTAATGGAAACACCCTACATTTTGAAAAACCTCAAATACCGCTAAAAGGTTTTGATGCCCTCATGAGGTTATTTTTCAGACGTATCGATATAGAAGTATATCGCTAAAGTGTCATGGAAACACTTTATTCGCATTTACGCATCACCGGACGCGATCTTCGGGGTCACGTGACCAGTTCACTTCAAGTGAAAATGGCGCGTTATGTTTCGACGGAGGAGACAGAATATTTCTACAAGTAATCAAAGAGAAAATATATAACAGCCATTCTTGACAGTAAACAAACTTAAACAAAAAGCAAACGTAATTCTCGTAAATCGCGCGGGACGAGATTTTACGAGAATTACGGCTTATGCTCTTCACACCATTCAATGGAAACACCTGCAAATCAAAACGTTAGAAATATTGCTTTTATTTTGCGAAAATCTGTAATGGAAACGCAGCTATAGATGGTGTGGTTTATTTCCTATTTTCACTTTAAAATGTAAGGTGAAATTGCTAAACCCAAGAATTTATTTTGCCTCTTTATTCAACTTTTAAGCAGCTGTGAAAATTGTTGCTGAAATTTTGCAGCTTTATCGATTGTGTTTTTGTGTCCCAACGTTCTCTATCACAAACCCACATTATTTTTTCTCTGCAGACAACAAGGTTTCAGCAGTGTGTCAGAAGCTGTCGGAGCGGATCACAGAGGAGCGGACGGCTCGACTGCATAGCCGAGTTCGCTGTGACAGTCACAGTCGACAGGGACGCACAACACAACTCCTGCACCCACTGGTCCTCCAGCCAACCAGCGGCGTCCTCAGCTGTGAAGGATGCAGGGAGTCGCGAAAGCTTCGGTGCAAATTGACCATATACTGTATTTATTACCTTCAAATGCTGCACATCGAATGAGCGGCCCCTTCTCCCCATTTACTCAGAGTACTCAGTGCCGCTGCAAGATCTGACTCTAATCTCAGACATACCTCTTTTGTTACAGTGTAACAGCAGGAACTCCAGCATCAAATGGTCCTTTTCTATACAAACACAAACGGTTGTACCTTGTAAGCTGTGCAACAATAAAAGAATGTAATGATGTTATAGAAATTAAACTTCATTCCTGGTTTTCTGCTTTTAAGGAGTTGTCTTGAACAGGTGAAGGGGGGGGAGAACCTTCTTTAACACTCTTGTTGTAAAGACTGTAAGAACTGTATTTTTTTCTTTGGTCTGAACTTATGTTTCCATTTCATGGATGAATATAGACCTGCCTGTATGCTACAGCCCTGGAAAAAAAGTTTTTGGACACCCTAAGTTTGTATCACATTAAGAATCACTCCTGATTAACTATGAACTACTCTGCCCGTGCACTGCTCCGTCCAGGTCAAAACTGGATGTTTTGATAAGATAACGTCCCTTCACACACATCCAGGCCGAGGATAAGAATCTTTGGTTGTTTCGTTTTGCTTTGTTCATGTCACTCCGGTGCAGCCACACCTTTTAACGACACGCTAGGGTTTGGGATTGTGTTAAATTCTAAGGGTGTCTGAAAACGTTTTTTTTTTTTTGTCACTGCTGCATGTGTTGTACCATCATATAATGTAGGTTTTGGCATGCATGAAAGCTAGTTTTTAAGCCTTTGAGTCAGTCCAGGATATGTCGGAGAGCCTGGGGAGGGGGGGCAGCTGGCGGCTTCCAGCTGATCCTCACAGTGCCGCTGTCTTCACTTTAATTGCCACTGCAGGCTGTGTTGTGAAAAACTAAAAAATTATTTCAAGTGTAATGATTATTTAGGAAAATGTCAGTAACATGAGTTAAAAAAAAAAAAGAAAAGAAAAGAAAAAGATCCTGTGATGGCCCCAATGTCAGTGACGGATCGTGTGATTGGTTTTCTGTCTGGAGGCATGAAACAAAAAAAACTCAATATTTAAAACTCGACACGTCTCCTCTTTGATGTACTGATTTTATGTGCTGGAACTTAATGTACTTTCACACAACTCAGACACAGCTTACGTGTGCAATAAATGATTTCTGAAGAGATCCTCTCCGATCTGCATCAGGGTGTTTGTCCTTCGCTGAATAGGTTGCTTGGAAAAAAAAAAAAAAGGGAAGAATTAAGAGTCTACCCACCTCTTCAGGGGCTGCTCCACCTCTGGGCATCAACAAACCGAACTGAAAATATGAATAAAATATGAGACTTTACCAACATTCCCAACCCACCCAGCTAAACAGACATGCACCACCAATTCAGTCAGGAGTTTGTGGATTGAGAAAAGCGCCATGCGTGGGGGGCGCTGGCACTAGATACTGCAGGGAGAGCGCACGATCCCGGTGCTTTAGACTGCCAAAGATTGTGAGTGGATTCTAACAGGATCGAGGCTGCAAGCAGTGGCGAGGCTGGAACGACTTCAGAGTGTGAAAGCCCTGCAGAAACGCGTGGCGAGCCTCGGCGTCAAACCTCCTCGAGAACCGGCTGGGACGACAAAAGCGAGTCGTCGCCAACATGTCACAGTTGGATTTAGCCGTGGAAAATCTGGGGGTTACAAATCCCAGATCTGTAAACTGGGAAAGGATACAGAGGCAACTGAGTAAGATCTGCTACAAGTGACGCCTCAGTACACGCACGATAAATTCAGTTCACTTTGGACTCTTCTGCTGGTGTGTGTCACTCATAATACGCCTGTCATTCAGTATTTAAACAGTGTTAAATGTACTTAAACTCATTTAAAAAATAATTTATATCACCCGATTCAATGCGGCATCAGGGCTGATCCCGAAACTGAACAAAATTTAAGGGGGTCGACAAGAGGCAGATGTCAAGCAAGCGGTAGCAGCAGCAGCAGGATTGCGTAAGTCCGAACACAGTCGTCACTTTTCATGCACTTGCCACAACAAGGAGGATGAGGGAGGATGCCGCGACAGCTGTGGGTGCACAGAGGCAGAAATGTTCCCACTGACGTTGAGCCAGTCACATGTTCACAGCCAATCAACTTCACTTTCAAACCGTTTGCAATCTAGAGTTGCAAGTTGGCCAAGCTAGACCGCTTACCCTGGTGCAGGAGCCATAAAACACGCACTGCGTTCTGTGAATGCAGCCGCTTGACTCACATACAACATGCAACTATACACTGCACAGTCTTTTGAACCACAGAATTCTTTTGGATGTCATGGACGCGTCGGTGAGCACGAGGTCTCACAGAGAGAAGGGGCTCAGGTTGACGTCATTTGTGGATGCTTTTTTTTTTTTTCGACGTGGCCCTGCGATGAACTGGCGACATGTCCAGCGTTCGTGGCCCCGCCTTCGTCCAAGGTCTCCTGCAACCCCACGACCCCGAGAGCAGGAGAAGCGGCGATGGAAAGGAAATGCGTCTCCGTTACGAATAGCAAACTGCTTTTTCATGCTTAATGAGCCAAAGATTTAGCGGGACCTAATGGACTGAAATATACTGCCAACAACGTTTGCCCCGGAAACCTGGTGCCCCGCCTCCTCTCACATCTTCCTCCGACCAGGATTTCTTGGAAAAGGGCGGTTACGTCCCTGAGAGACTGTAGGGGTAGTCAGGACTAACAATATGGCCAGGACTAACAATAAGTGCTAACTTATGTTCTTTAATAACGTAAACTAAAGTACAGATTAACTGAGAACAACCCTTACAAAACAAAGGACGATTGAATAATCAATTTTAAACAAAAAACAATCCTCTTAAACGGAGGACGGCTAACAAAGACAAAATGACCACTGAAAACTCACCACAGGGTTTAGAACAAACTAAAATTAAACGCACGACCAGTTCAACGACACACGCTGAGGCTGTTGTGCTGCTGAGTCCTCACCAAGACTGGGGTCAGAGTCAGAGAGAGAACCTTGTGTCTTCTGCCTCTTTTGTACTCCAGGCTCAGCAGCTTCCAGGTGATGTGCATTCTGCAATTAGACACACTCACACAGACACACCCACTCTGACAGTCTCACATAGAAAAACACTCCCACATAAACTCCCGCACGCATGCGTGACAAGAGCGAATCTGTTTTGTCTTCTAACTTATGTCATTTCTCAACCACATTTGACACAAACAGATCATTTTAAACCCTGTTACGTTGAATGAGAATTAAATGAATGACATTCAAAGCTTGTATTCAAAGACACATTTAATCAAATGTGTGCATTTACAAAAGGGAATCCAGCAGTTCATATATGACCAGGCTCAACAGTCGCACTGGCTTTTCTCTGCAGAAAGGTGGACTTTGCACTGTTGTGACTGAAACAATGTGAGCGATTGTCCAGCTGCAGATGTCTCTTCTGAAGGAGCGTGAAGCTGCTGGCGACAGAGAGTCACAGTCTGACGTCCACATCCAGACACAACTGCCCAAACCCATTCCCACCTATCATCTGTGTGTGTGTGTGTGTGTGTGTGTGTGTGTGTGTGTGTGTGTGTGTGTAGTTCCAACCGACACAAGGGTCACAGTTGTCAAAACTAAATATGGCACTGTCTTACTTTATTCAGCCTCTGTACGGATGTCATCAAATTGACTCAACTTGCAGAACTGATTGCTGGAGCCACTCTCTCTGCCTCGCTCTAAACCTAATGTGCTCACAGCTCTCATCAACGAGAGAGAGAGAGGGAGAGAGAGAGGGAGAGGGAGAGAGAGAGAGAGAGAGAGAGAGCAGAGGACAGTCAGCTGAATGTCATCAGTCGATCCATACAATGTTTGAGCGCTGCGTTAATAATTTATTCTGACGCTGAATTAAATATGTAGGGAGAACAAAGCATCTCGGAGGTGCTCACTTCAGACGTGACACTTTAAGTCGCAAAATATCTATGTATATATATGTACTGTATATATACATATATATACTTTTTCATATATATGTACATATATAAATAAATATATATGTATACCCATAAATATGTATACGTATTTGACATTTGCTGCGACTAAAGTGTCAAATATATCCACAAGAAATTAAATGTGGTCTTAATTTTTGCGCCTTGTTTTATAAATATGCAATTCTGTTATGAAACCCCTCTCAAAAGGCAGTAAACCTTGATAAATATTACAGAGCAGCCTCTCTGTCTGAGGACAGGCTGCAGTGACAGGACCACTCAAGTTAAGTGCAATAGTGAGTTTACTGAGGATCCCGTGGATGAAACGCCAGCTGGGTGTATTTATAGAGGGCAGCGTCAGCACAGACTGCAGGTAGATCTGTCACCAGATTAGCTGCACGTCCGGTTGACTGAAGTTCGACTTTTGGGTAGATGTCACTCGGGGTCGCTCCCCTGTTGTCAGTGAATAATCTAATCTGCACATCTCTGGGATGGACAGCGTTTCATTTTTTTTTTCTTTTTTCTTCTTTATTTAATATTATTTTCAGTTTTTTTCCCCCTCCAAATTATCTGGGCTGCTCCCTTCAGAGGTGGCCACAGCCAATCAGCCAACCAGCCTCCACGTAACCCTCTCGTCCTCTTGTCTAACCAGGTATTCACCTTTAAATCACATCAGACTGGCCTCTCTGGGTGTCTCTCACGCTGTCTTCATGTTCTCAGCTTGTCAATTCAGCTCCCCCCCCACCCCCCCTCTGACCCCCAAAGACCTCTTTCCTGTCTGTGTGCAGCAGGATTTAGGACCCACATGGTTTAGAAATAGTTGAGTAATAGTGCGTATTTTGGCTGGACCGTTACAAAATTGGATGGATCATCTTTTTCCAGAAAACTGAGGCACAACAAAGTAAAGAGTAAAATAATTCAAGTAAAAGTTCGACACTTGCGTAAAAGTTACTGTGGTACTGATTCATCTCCTGCACTCAAGTAAAAGTAAGCCAGCACAGGTTCTGGAATCAACTGAAGTATTCTTGCCATTAATGAAACAACACATTGGTTGATAATACTTTGATGAAACAGCATCTGCATTTTCTAACAACTTTGCTTCTCTCAATGTATTTTTTTCAGCAGCAAAACCAAACTGTAATCACTTAATAGTCATGACCATCAGTGAGCCATCGATGGATGTTTACATTTTTTTTTAATGACAATAAACAAAGTTATTTTCTACATTTTATTATTTTCTGTAGTGAAAATGTACTGACCAGTGACATAAAAGCTGAGGTACTCTAAAGCAATCTCTATCTCTATCTCTTTTATACTGAACTACACAACAGCATCATCCAAATAGCTCCACTTCAAGCAACAACTATGAAAACAGAATTCGTATTTCTTTGAAACACAAAACTATTTTTTGTTAAAAGTACATATATGTGTGTAAAACACAGGGAGCAAAAGTAAAAAGTTGTCAGAAAAAATACTTCAGTAAAGTATAGATACCTGAAAAAACTACTTAAGTACAGTAACAAAGTATTTGTACTTAGTCACTTCCCATGTCTAAAACATAAATTAAAAACTCAACCTGTTCAACACGTTCAGTCCACAAATAAAAAGAAAATAATAATAAAGAGGTGCGGGGCCAAGGCATTCCAACAGCCTGTAACACTCAAGTGTTCATATCAAAAGTCTTTAACAGTCTTACTCACAGGCATCTACCAAACACAAAGTGTTCTTTTTTTTTTGGATATTTGAATTTGCTGCGAACCTGCAGTGTGGCAACAGCCCATTCATTTCACCTTCTGTGTGCACAGCGTCGCCGTGAACCCCAGACCCTCCCTGTCACGGCTCCTAGCCAGCTCTGCCTTTGCCCTTTCCTCTGTTGAGCCAAAAAAAGGCCCCAGCCACAGGTGGTCTCAGCGCTTTATTGGTTCTGACACACATCCCTTGCCTTAAGAGCTTAGAGAGACAATTATAAATTCATTAGGACAATGAAACGAGAGAGAGAGAGAGAGAGAGAGAGAGAGAGAGAGAGGAGGGGGGTTAAAAAAAAGGAAATAGGACAGACAGCATAACCTTGTTGGGTCTCCAAAGTGCTCTGACCCATCGTCTGCTGTTTCTCTTGCTTGTGGCATCAGTGTGTCTCCCTGCGTGTGTGTTTCTATGCGGTTGCGTTGCGTTGAATCTAATAATGAGAACAAGGCCGGTTGTTTGTAGGGTCATCTATTTCTGTATCATGTTCGTTCCGAGAGCCCCAGAATGAAGAGAGAACGGCCGGAGATTTGACCACATTTAAATGATTCTGACTAACAAATTCTCGCTGTCCCAGCTTTTGTTTACTTGCAAATTTGCGTGTCTTTAATTCTGCTGTAGGTGATAAAAGGTTGGAGATTTTTATTTTTCTTTCTTTCTTTTTCCCCCCTGCCTCACTTTCTTCTTTGGTCACAACAAATGATGATATAACGTATTTTCCTTACAGTTTTTTTTTTGTTTGTTTTTTTGTCATTATTTGCTCCAAGTGAAAATAAAGCAAAACAAAACAAAAACAGGCTTTAAAAGTTGTGGGTGAGATTTTCTATCGAACACTGTGTTTTGTGTTTTGCCACTCTTGCCGTTTTTTAAATGCATTTCTCTTACAAATTCACTCCAACTTTTGTTGTTTCAGCTGTTTACACCGCTGCTTATATTTGGTAGCGGTGCAGAGGCGAGACAGTCTGGCTCAACTAATGTTGTCTGAACGCAAGGCTTTTAGCGTGTCAAGTTATTAGGCAGCATCAAAGTCTCTAAAAGCATTAATAAGGACATGGCAATTTGCTTCGTTCTTCACTCTCATTTACCAGACGTGCTTTAGCTCAGGTTGATTTGTTTGACAAATAGATTTTCTTATTGTGCAAGAAGCATCGCAGCACTGTCACAGTAGCTTGAATTCAGCAAATAGAATTCAGCAATAGTGATACTTTGAGCCAATGGGATGACCTAGCGCTGCAAGTACAAATCAAGATGTTCATGATTCATAAATCAATTGCTGGAACAAGCTGATTAGTCACATCCATCCACAGGAGGAGCCACCCACTGATGTCTCTCTCTGTTGGACAAGAACTGAGGCAGACTGTCAGAGTGTCTGTCAACGACAACAACCCTGTGTGTTCCTCCGTCTGCTCTCTCTAAAGTCTTCTTCATTTGTGTTCCCGGTTTTGGACACTATTAATGTGCAAGAAAACCAAGAGAAGCGACATCTATTTAAAGTAAAGTTTTTAGTTGTTCATTATTTTCAACTTTTAAAGCTTTGCTCTTACGGATGTTGAAGACAGGCTGGACCACTAGATCAGGGGTTCTTAATCTTTTCCACGTCATGGCCCCTCAGACATCATTAGCATCCAGGCACCCCTTTCACAAACCAACACACGATGTCACAATGTTAGAATTTTTAACATTGTAGAAGAAATAAACGATCAACAAATGCAGCTGAAGTGTTTCATGTTCAGATTTGACAAAAAAAGTCTCCTTGCTCATTTAACTTTAATTCTATTCGAATTTAAAAAAAAAAAGAAGGAAGGGGGCGCTAGCAAGCTAGTCATGCCCACTTACCTGTTTGCTGCTTCCTGTTGATCTCAGTTAAATGAAATTCCAAGTGTCCAAGGGATTGAACTGCTCAGAAATTTGACGGATGCAATGCAAATATATATATATTTAGTTTCAAATTTTGTAGATTTTTCAATTCAAACCAGTCATAAAATACCTATAATGACAAGATAAGACAGATATTTTGTTTTAACACTTTTGTTCCTTTTCAGCAACCCTCCAAGTGAGACCCAAGTAGACCCAAGTAAATTCTTAGTCACATTTATTGTTGCCAAATCTGTCAAAATCACATGAATGACTCATGACACATCTCCTTACAGTGATTCCGTCAACAAAAAACAATTGCTTTTACATTTCACAAACAATGAATGATGCAATTTTTTTTTAATATGGTCCGAAAAACAAAATGAAGGAAGTCTTTCACAGGAGGACTTCGTTGATCCTGAAATTCCCTGATTTGCAATGTTAGGTAAAGTTACACAACCCTTTTTTCAAAAACCCCAAACTACCATGAACATGCACTGGTTCTGAAAGTTTTATTATAGCAATAGGTGTGTAAAGATCATCTGCTGATTTGACATTGAAGTGTTAGAAGTGGGCAGCTGGAGTTTCTTTAAGACCACAAACCTGCGAAACAGCTGTTGTACACTGCAGTAACAACAAGACTAAAATTGGCAATAAACTTGTGATAAATACAAGCTGAAGTAAAAATTTAAAAAAATGAAATATGTGAAATGTATATGCTGTTATCATGCAACTCCCTGCTGCAGGGAGTTGCATGATAACACAACAACCCTTTGTAAACTATTGAATTCACAAAGTCATTGAAAAAGACCCATAAAAAGATTTAGCTTTAGGACAAAGTCCGAGAGCAAAGCGAGGTTCTAAGGGGTTCTGAAGAAAGAATGTGCAGTTTTGTGGCAGATGATAACTGAAGAACCTCAAAACCTTTTTGTTCATTTTTTTTTCATGCATTGGTTCAACCCAGTTTAACCCAAGACAGACTTAAAAAAATGAAAATTGAATAACATTTATTACTACTGTCATTGTGACGCTTATTCTTGAAAATCTCAATTTGGAGTTTATCACATCATTAAGGCAACAGCTGAATGTGCTTGTTTAAAAATAGATTTTTTTTTTAAACCTGAAATAAAATAGATTCAGTTGGTGTTGTGACAGGGGGGTAAGAGCAGGGAAACTCTGTTGCAGCCAATCGGCTGCAATAACAGGAAAACTGAGGCAAAAGCCTGAGAAAAGCTTACATATGGTTCTTCACAGTTGGCCAATTAAAGGTCCCATATTCTACCTAAAGTTCATATCGCTATTTAAAACTTAAAAATAAATGCAAAAAAACCCAAAAAAAATCCTGAAAAAAAAAACAAGCTCCCTGCTAAAACTCACGCCTTGTCATACCCAATATGTTTGGAAGTGGATACAAACACGGTGACCATGTGGCGGTCGCAGAGGGAGGAGCCAAACCTGACTGGGCGTGGTTTGTGTATGTGTGGGCTTTTACTAATTCTTTTGATCAGAGGAGGCTTTGTTCCGTCGTAGTTCTGTATTTAAGGCACAGACACGGCGCGGCTCAGTTTTCCAGGCTGCAGAGGTAGTGATGAAGGCGGGCGGGTCTCAGAGTGGCGTCTCTGTGTCGGGGGGAGAGGGGAGGTTTTGACGAGGCGTCTTCTACTGACGCCTCAGTTCTGACTGCAGGCGCCCCTGCAGCTCACAAACCAGCGAGTGCAAAAACATTTGCAATATTTTCCTGACTATTGAGGGAAAGCTCCTCGCCCTTGATGCACCACTGTGCTGACATCAAGGATGTCCAGTGCCTGAAGATTTTGAATCTGCCAATGTTCTGCCCCTGCTTGTTTAGTGAGTAAGGTAGGAAAAAAAAAAAAAGTTACGTTTGAGCCGGAATCTCTACGTAAGAGAAAGAGGAAAGCAAGTGTGTTTCTTTGACGGTTGCAGACTAATGTTGGAAAACAATGGTAACTCAAATTCTGTACAATGCGGGATGTTTAAATCACTTGCAGTTGGTGAAAACCAAATGTTAAAAGCAGATCATATTGTGCCTTTAAATAAAACACAACAAACAAAGCAGAAAACACAATGTTATTTACCGCTTTCTATTTCATAGAAAACAAACAAACAAACAATTTTACCTCTTCTCACTTTGTGCTAAGAGCAAACAGGCACTTGGCCGATTGCAGCAACTGGTCTTAGCTCTGTGCAAACTACCATGGCATGATGTAAGATTTACGCCCGGTCTTGGCGAGAGGAAGCTAGCACACCTTCCTCTCTGAGGTCAGACCCACTGTGAGACACACACACACACACACACACACACACACACACACACTGTCTTGAAACAAATGTACAAAATCACCACTTAAGAATAAACCCAAGTGGAAATAAAGTTGCCTCTGAGATTCCAACGGCTCCTTCAGGACTTCTCACCGTGTGGGGGCGAGTGGTCCCGCCGGAAAAGTAGGCTCACGCCCTTCCTGAAGCGGCGGTCCCGCACGCTGTAGATGATCACGTTACAGCAACTGTTCCCCGTCAGGATCCAGAAGGCAAAAAAGGAAAAGTTGCACCAGGTGTATCCCACCACATTGCCCAGCACAAACACGGCGATGGGCGAGAAGGACGCCGTGAAGGCGAAGGTCAGTATGGTGATGGTCTTGGCCGCCTTGATGTCGGAGAAGGAGGGCCTGTGAGGGCACCCTCCGCCACCTCCGCCGCCTCCGCTGCCTCCACCCACGTCCGTCAGACTGCCCTCCGACAGCTGCTTGCGCTTCCTGGAGTAGCGGCGGATGCTGTTGAACGACACGATGTTGATGGCCAACGTTGCTCCCAGCAGCGTGAAGTCAAACGCCGGGAACAGCAGCAGGATGTTGGCGTCTGTCGGCAGCCGCCCCACCGGCGCCAGCGGCGCGTAGTTGCACATGCGGCTGCACTCGTTGTACTCCAGGGTGAAGCTGGCACTGAAGACGAGCGGCGCCACGGCCAGCAGGAAGCAGGCCGTCCAGGAGAGGACGATGAGCAGGAGGGTCCGCCTGCGGGTCACCAGGGCGTCCTTGTGGAGCGGCCACAGGATGGCCACGCTTCGCTCCAGCGTCATCAGGAAGATGGTGCTGATGGAGACGAAGGTGCAGCCGGCAAACACGGGGCCGATCAGCATGCACGGCTGCCAGGAGCCGACGGGGGCCGGCGAGCTTCCTTCGTACCAGACGGGCCGGTTGCTGGTCACCATGAGGGAGACCTCGGTGTAGACGGAGAACGGGACCACGATGACCCCCACCATCATGTCGGCGATGGCCAGAGACACTGCAGAAGACAGCGAGAGTCGAGCTGACTGACTTGAATATTTGCTGGACTGTCGACAAGTTTCCCGGATCGTTCTTTGTTCAAAGGTGAAAAGAACAAATCCAGTGGGGAACGAACTTGACAAACCCCTCCGTCAAGTTAAACAGTGATCCCTTGCAACTCTGATCTCGGCAATTAGAACTGACGATGTGTTTGCATTGTTCTGGTTCTTATCTAAAGTGACAATAAGTGGTTTTCATAGTCGTCATATTCAAATTGATAGAAATTGTGAAATGAAGCTCTGGTGGTGTGATTTCCTCTGTGGTGCAGCGGCACATCACAATGACCTCTTGTTTACAAAGCAGGACCGGCCGTGCCGTGCAGTTGGCGGACCTGAAACTTCACCTCCCATCGGTCGAATGTCCAGCTGGTTCACTCATCATACTCTATTGTACACTGAAAACTCTCAGTGGGTGTTTGTTGCTTTACGTTGGAGACTATGGAGGAGGTGGAGCCACGGAGCTGAGAGGAATATGAGAAGTTGGAACTCTAGAGTCTGAAGTAGTGTACAAGCTTTGCTCAGTTGCGCTCTCTAGTGGTTGAAAAAATATACCAGATTTTTTTGGGGGAAAATTCCACCAAACTCCAACAAGCTTAAAATCTGCTTGGGTGCATCTCCTTTTGAAATTATATTTGACGCAGACGAGTGAAAATTTTTTTCACCGTGTTCTGACTCAGTTTTACTGCAGTTTTTCTGCAGTTCATTGCTTGAGTGTGCTGCAGTTTTTAAGCTCTCGCTGCAGCTTTCCAGTGAGGAAATCCTTCAAAATCGAGCTTTGTTCTTGTTTTAATGCGTCTAGTACAACAGTAAACAGTCTAATCTCTTAGCAGCAGCTAAGAATGCAGTTGCCTCTTCTTCTTCATCTTCCTCACAGTGCTTTATAAAAACAAACCAGCACAGTGGGTGTTTGGCACTGGCTATCTGCATTGCAGCAGGCAGTCACGTTACCCAGGAAGCTTAATGCTTGCTTAATAGGATCTTGGCAAGATGGACGTGTGAGATCTTTCAGCCGTCCTGCAAATGTGGTTGTTCTGAGCGCATCACTACAATTTCATTTTTCGAAATTGTGTTGTTGTTTTTTTTTGTCTTTGTTGAACCTCAGAGTCGTGCACTGCGTGACTAGTTTTTTGGGGGCAAGGTCACTCACCAACCTGGTAGGGCTGAGTGTATTGTTCTAAATATCAAAACCAAGGTGTGCGTTGGTATCCAATCGAATCGAATCGAATCGAATCGAATCGAATCTCTAATCTAATCGAATCGAATCTGGTATCGAACCAAGTGGCGAAACAGGAATACGTTTACCTTTCAGGTATCCCTGGGGTGTCCGTGACTGCCTGGTTTGCACAAAGACGGTGAGCGTGACCACGTTTCCAACCACGATGGCGAAAGTCAGGCTGACCATGAACACCACCGCCAGGAGGCGATTGAGAAAGCCGCAGCAGCACACGCTGCAGAGCGGCGCCAGCGACTGGGCCGAGTCGGGACCCGCCTGGGTGACGGCGCTCAGGTTCAGCGGAGACTCGGTCGCTGGCAGCAGCATCGTGGAGCTGCTGCACACGCTGATGTTTGAAAGCGGCGCAGCCATGGCCCGGGATTGTTGTGTTGACGACGACAACGACGATGTGCTGACTTTGTGGGATCCCTCAGGGGAGAACGTCCGAGAAGGGGAACCTATCCTGCAGGACAGAGAAGGTGGACGACACAAAACCAGCAACGTGAATAAGAATAAGTGGGTAAAACCACGACTCTGTTGGAATGATGTGGAAGTACCACGACCCCCTGGAAATCTTGGAACTGTCACAATCATCACAACAAGTTCCAGAATCTGACGCACACTTCAAATCTTTAAGTAACAGCACAGCAACAGCAAATTGTTTCCAGTACAAACAAGGTTCCTGGGGTGCGTGAAATGATTTACCATCACCGCGTCCTCGTCTCCACAGGGGGCTCTGATTGGTGTTTGAAGAAGGTGTCTTTTTAAAATAAAATTTGTCTGGCCCTCCACGCCGCGTTTCAAGCACATATATCTTGTATGAAGATCTTGATTTAAATTATACCTGGTTGCTTCTTTTTAGCTTTAGTTTTTTTCTTTCTTTTTTGTTTGACACTGCAGATATTTCGCGTCTGATTTTAGAATAGAGCTTTTTGAAAATGTGCAATCTGTCAGTCACTACTGAAACGGCCAATCCAGTTTCTTTAATGAGAATTATTAATTAATTAATTAATTAATTAATCATTATATAACCAGCAAAATAAATTCAAATCAGGTTATTTTAAAGTATCAGTCAAATGTTTTATTTAATGTGTGCGCTGATTATTTGTTTTGGTTGTTTATTTTTGTGTGTCCTCACGCTGTTGGAAACTCCCCAATGCTGTCAGCGTCCATGTAGAAACTCGATGTCAGGGACCAAATGTCCCTCTCAGCTGACAAGCAAATCCATGGTTCTGTCAATCATTTATCGCTCACTGGACTGAAGAGGAGGAAGGTGCACACGGGCGAGAAGCTAAAGGTAACAGGAGTGGACGTATTCAGACCACAGAAGACAATAAAGAACAAAGTAAACCCCTTATTATCGCTATAGACACCCAGAGGGTCACTTAATACGTAGACAGTATTAACTTAAGCCACTTCAAATTATTTCACCTTTGTCAAAAGAAAAATCAGCCTTCTTTCTATTATTTAATTGCGTAAAATATCTTCTTATAAGTCGGAAAAGAACCTGGTCATGATCTTCAATCAAACAAATATAACAGAAATTGCATAAACTGAGCTGTTTCTTTTTTTAAGGTTTGTTTTGCTCCTGATGTGTCTGAAACAAAAGGAAAACTTATTTTTGGATTAAAACAGAATCAACCTCATTATGGGGATCTTTTTCTCGCTTCGCCTTGAGTGAAGATGACAAGTGGAAGTATTTCCTGCGGCAAGACCAAAGGCACACGGAGACAAGCAGCTGACAGCAACAACAGCAGTGTGCGTGTGCACGTGCAGAGGCCTAGCATCTCTGTAGCCGCAACATCTACCTGATTGGGAGAAAAGTGGGGGCGTGAAACGGAACCTACATTTTGTTACATCAGCGCATGTAATTATTTTTCTTGTTTTTATTTATTTAGGTATTTTGGAATTTCTCAAACAGAAAGTCAAATGTTTGGATTCAGTTTTTCCTCTGTCAAAAAAAAACACAAAACAAGTCGAAACAAAAAACGGAAGCCCTCTTGTTTCAACTGTCGTGAGTGTTGTGGCATGTGCAGAAAAAAGGAAAGTCTTAGAGAGACAATGGCGAGAGCTGCTAGCAGGTGGAAGTTGTGAAGTATGTGAGAGAGCGAGAGAGAGAGTGAGAGAGAGAGAGAGAGAGAGAGAGTGAGAGAGAGAGAGAGAGAGAGTGAGTGGGAGTCATCCAAATGAAGCGCAATTTAAAAAAAATAAAATAATAATTGACATTGTGAAACGGAAGGGAACCAATTTTCTTCTATACGCATCTTGAGCGTCTGCCAGGAGACTGAGTGACACCATAACTGGCCATTGAGATGCACATACACACTCTCTTCTGCATCATTAGCACTTGATGCATGACTTTTCTCCCTGTGAGAGGGATGAGAAGAAAGAGGTCAGCGTTTGGTTGGTGTGTGGACAGAATAATTGTGCCGCACACAAAAGACTTATGAGTCAGATACGAATCATTACGTTAAGCCTCTATTAATGACTAAAAAAAATTGGTTCCGTACTTATTTCCTTATATAAGGCAGGTTTCAGAAAACTGCTGAAGGCAAAGGGTGTTAAATGGTGCATTGCACACGTCAGTACTAGTTTTTATGTAATTATTTGGGTATTGATAGTCAAAGAAGAAGAAAGAAAAAAGAACAAAGTCACAATAGCAACTGTGTTGCTGCCTTTAAAAATGTTTCCTTTGCAGCCAGGTAAACGCATAAAGGAAAGAATCAAGGATGCAACCGTGACAAAAAAAACAACAACTCATTATCTGATGTCCAGGACACCAGGTGATATGACCTCATCTTCTCGTAAAAGCTCTCAGCCAAATCCGGTCATTTAAAGACAGCGATCCTTTTCTTTTCCCTAAACTGTTTGGCCTATATACAGTAGAACAGTATACAGTAGTTTTTTAACTAGCGTGCTCTGGTGCAGGTGCTCTGCCCTCCACCTGTGACAGACCGACTGTATCCTTTACACTGCTGGTCTCCTCCTTTAACTAAACAGTAACATTTGCAGTCATCAGAGTATCTAAAACCAGCGAGAGGACGTCGTCACACAGGCTGGACGGCAAATCGGACGACATCCCACTCAACCACGCGCCACATGATTCCTGACTGCGGGGGGAAAAAAAAAAAGTCCAGAATCCAACTGACACGGCCGGTGCGGAAGTGAAGAACGGATGTTGATCAATCAGCTGGAGCAGTGTGCCTAATAAAGTGGCCGGTGGATGTCATCAGCTGACTCTGTGGTGGTGTATTGACATCGGTGAGAGGAGCTCTAGTAGTTGGAGTCTAAATCATTGTGTATGTGTGTGTGTGTGTGTGTGTGTGTGTGTGTGTGTGTGTGTGTGTGTATCACCAGTGTGTCAGTGTACTGTCAGCACAGTCAGGGATTCCCTCACAGGAAAGCCTGTCTCATAGAGTAATATTCTCAGGGTGAGTTGATTTACCGACCGCTGGCTTAATCTGCTGTTTATTTATGGCCACATCCAGCCCTGTGTAGAAATGAATCTTTCATATGGGTCGGACCTGCTGCGGATCTGCTGTGCTCTAAACAGCTGCATGCAGGGCTGATGTTCATGCATGCAGCGAATCCCCTCTGACAGGACCGTGTCCCTGAGTGACAGGGCAGCCATATGTAGGCAGAGTCTCACACACACACACACAAACACACACACACACACACACACATACACGCGCAGACACGCACACACGCACACAATGCGCACAGGGGTCATGTGCAGCAATAACGGACAGGCGGGCTCGGAGCTGCCCGAGGCCGTCGGCCGCAGCGCAGCCCCGGCTTCCTCCTTCACGTCTTGGCCTGTCATTCTGTCTCTGTTTGTTTCCCAGCGTGTGGCTGATAGGTGCACCAGCATCACATCCGACGTGGACGCCGACGTGGACACCAACCAAGGTTGCGCTGGCATTGTCATCGTCATTACTTGGGCACGTTGTCAAGGCACCAGAAGAAGATAAAAGCGGGATGTTGTGGACGCTTGTTTTTTTTTTTTTTTTTTTTTTAATTCGGCCTTGAGATGAGTTGCGTTGAAACGCGCGTCAGAGATGTACACGTTGTGGAGGCATCAGTGTGGCTGCTCGTCACGCCCGACGTCCGAACGTCACCCGGACTCAGCATTACAAGAGCCTCAGGGCTGATTAGCGTCATATCAGCTGATTCCTCATTGAACCCTGGGAACTGCGAGCCGGTTGTCTTGAGGACGGCTGTGATTTCTTCGAGGGCTTTCAGCAGCTCAGCAGGGGCTCATCATGTTGCAGCAACATTTGGTACAGTAGCCCAGAATGGTCAAACTAAATACTGCTTCTCAAATCAGGGCTTGTAAGAAGAAGAAACCCAAACAGGGGTCACATTTAATTCAATACATTGTTATTATTATCACTATTACTATTATTATTATTATTATTATTATTATTATTATTATTAATAAATAATAATAATAATAATAATAATAATAATAATAATAATAATAATAATAATGATTAATTATTATTATCTTTCATTGTAATTTCACAATATCAAACATGAATAACATTTGGCCATTTCACTGTACTTTAAATTGAGAAACACATTTGACATCCAAAAAATGTTAATTAGTTTTGTAAAAGCAACACACTAAAGGCAGTAGTAGTGTGTATAGTGTAAAAGCAACACACCATAGTGTATATATAAACTATAGTCTGTATTTACAGCACATTGTTCACAAGTTTATGCAAAGCAGCAACAGTTTAAAACAGTTAAAAAGAAGTGATCATCAATAAGAATTGTCAACATGATGCAGATGCATGTTTGTGAGGCACCACATTATTCGTCCACTGTGTAAAAACATCAACATCAACAGCAGAAGATTCCACTCGGTGCGGCCACTGTTGCCCCCCTCGGAGCAGCACAGCAGCAGCGAGGAGCAAAGAATTCTTACCGGCATTCTGACAGCGAGGAGATGTGAAGTGGCGGCGGTGGCGGCGGCGGCGCCCATGGAGGTGGACGAACGACAAGCAGTCAAGTCCGGCACAGAGTGGCCGACGGCAGTAAGATCCAGAA
The DNA here is from genome assembly GCF_046127955.1 of Nelusetta ayraudi. Taxonomy (NCBI): domain Eukaryota; kingdom Metazoa; phylum Chordata; class Actinopteri; order Tetraodontiformes; family Monacanthidae; genus Nelusetta; species Nelusetta ayraudi. The sequence continues at coordinate 7,376,633 of NW_027466052.1, read as the reverse complement.
TCCGAACCATCATCCAGCGGCGGGAGGAAAAAGTGCGAGCGGCAGCCTTCTCCTCCTCCTCCTCCTCCTCCTCCTCCTCTTCGTCGCTGCGTCTCTCTGTCCCTGCTGCGATCCAGCCTCCACCTCTCTGTGCAGCGCTCAGCCTCCAGACACACACACTCACTCACTCACCCACTCACTCACTCACTCACTCACTCACACTGCACGCACAGAAACACACACACTTACTCCTCCACACGCCACTCGTCGTTTCCTCCAGTCCTTATCGCTGCTCTTCCCTCAGAGCTTCAAGGCAAAGTTCACAGCAGCCGTTTATTCTCCTTTTGTCATTACTGCGCCCCCAACCAACCCCCACCCCTCAAGCCTCCTCAACTCGCCACCCCACCCCCCTCTGATGACTCCTCGCCCCCGTTATGTTCCCTTCAAACGGCTCTCGGGCTTTCTTTCTTTTTTTTCCCTTTTTTTCCTGCTTGTTACCCAGCCATGAAAGCCGTCACTGCGAGGCCGTTGCTCAGTCTCTTTTTCACAATTAACTCTTGAGTTGTCGTAATTGAATCGGCGTACCTCTTACGCGTTTCGTGCGTCTCAAGTGCCGCATAAAATTAAGACACAGGTGTGGATGGAAGTGGCTGCCGTATAGTGTCAGGTGAGACAACACAGTGCAGGATGAAAGGTGTCTGACCTCTCTGAAGCCGTTTATTTATTTATTTATTTATTTATTTATTTATTTCCCCCCTTTCAGACGTGTCCCTCCTGACTTTGGGCCCATATACGTGTCGTGGTTGATGGCGTCTGGTGTTCGGGCCACATCCATACGCCCCATCCTTTTTTTGTTGGTCCCCAGTGGAGCTCAGACCACGGCACTCAAGTCGGATCATGACCCTCGGGTATGATAACAGGCATGGCGGTGGGGGGAGGGAGGGTTTAGTGCCACTGAGGTTGTGTACTTTAAAGGAAAAAGGGGCAGTTTTTACATCCACTGCTTGTTTCTGATTCAGTTTTTTTTGTTCACTTGCCCCAGGCCATTGCCTACTTACACTGTCACTGTGCAAGTTCAAAGGGAAACACCCAATATCCTCCCTTAAAGTGTGAAAGACCCATTTTTCTATCTTTGTATGCACTTGGGAGTCTGAGATTGTATTCAGCCAGGCTGGTGCAAACACGTGTTAAAGGAACTGCAGAAAAATGGCATCAACGCTGGTTCCCTAAATAGGTTTATATTTGGGCTTTCAAACGATTAATCTGTTTAATCGCCATTAATCGCAGAATCTTCATAGTTAACTGCGATTAACTGCGGTTTGAATTGCATGTGTAAAATTCTGTTTCACGGCTGGTCTGACTGACACCGTCGGTCAACAAGGGCACTGAAAGGTAGCGGGCTCCGTTCCGCGGAGCTTTGAGGCGCTTCCACTTCTGATGTGAACCCGGCCTCACGTTTGAAATGCGATTTAAAAAAAAACAACTCATTATGGATTGTATTTAACTAATAGCGGTTAATGCATTAACGCTGCTAGCCCTAGTTTATATATGTTGAGTAACAAAGTGAATGCACTGACTGTCCTAAGACAACAACTGTCCATTTGACCATGACCCTTGAGGAAGGGGTGGAGGGGCACACACTCTAAACACCTTGTTTTGCCTTTGAGGTAGAGAAGTGTCTTTTTGCGCAAAAGGAGTTTGTGTCATATCGACGTGCAACGCGGTCAAACTGGGAATCCTGTGGATGTTGCCGAGGCTGGAAGGAGGGAAGACACAGAGATGTGTACGCTGGGCAGCATTATGTAACGTCAGCCCGAGGTGCTTCAGAAGCCTGGCAAATTAACAGCTCTGGCTGGCCCCATCATGCTGCACCACGGTCGGGCCATGTTGCGCGACAAATTCTGCTTTCACATAAAACCTAAAGCTGCTCTCTCTTGATCAAACAGTGGGACCCAGCAGCGCCGGTCCACTGGTCCTCCCGCTGCCCCGGGAGGAATTAGCGTTAGCAATTAAGCTAACTGAAAGAGAGCGCCGCTGGTTTTGCACCCGACCTTGAAGCTAAATTGTTTGGAGGTCTCCTGTTGCCCAAAGGAGGTTGTAAACATTCACCCACAGCGATGTCAGAACGTTTCATCCATCCATCCATCCATCCATCCATTCATTCATTCATTCAACTCTTGTCTTATCATACATGAAAAATTATAGGATAGTTAATATTTAATGGCACTTAATAAGTGAGTTCCAAATTTTGTTGTCAATCACCGCCTGCACGACTATGTGCCACACATTGTGCTGCGTTTCTAAGTAATTTCTCTGGCTGCTGCCTCTTCCTGCCATGTTTGCAACAGATTGCCACAAACGTGACGCGTGACAGTTTGATTGGCCAGACAACCTTGTGTGATATTATGTAAGATGATTTCGCTCCGATGGAAAGTCCATCTCATCTTAAGCTGGACAAGATAAAAAATAATAGTCAAACACTCAAAAAAAAATGGTAAACGTTTGGACCACAAGTTGCTTCCTGAGTCTCATCCTGCGCTGAGAGCAATACTACGTCAAACCTACGAGCACAGTGTCACGACTAACATTCTAATTCGGTCTCCCTATTTCGGCCATATGGGCCCATCAAATGGAAACACTAAACAAAAGACTGATATATTTAGGAACGCTAAATACAAACCACTTTACACAGAAGTGGCCTCACAAACTTAATTTAATCTGCTCCTTCACAATTCCCCCCCCACCCACACTTAATTTGCGTATTTCACAGGAAAAAGGGCAGTTTCTGGTTTCTGATCCAGTTTTTCTTGTTAAATGCCTCAGGTCACTGCCTGCTCACACTGCCGCTGTGAAAACGCTTTTCTCCAAGACATTTAATTCAAACACAAGTTCAAAGCGAAAGACCCAAAATCATTCCTGAAGGCTTGAAAGACCCATTTTCCCGCCTTTGTATTCGCTCGCAGTGCAAGATTGTATTCAGCCAGGCTTGTGCAAACACATGTTCCAGGAACTGCATAAAAGGCATCAACACTGGGTTCCTCAGCGGGTTTATATATGTTTAGTAAAATGCACTCTCCTAAGACACTGATTGTCATTTTGATGAAAATCACCTGACCAGGCACTTACACAAAGTAAATGGTAAATGGGCTGCACTTATATAGCGCTTTTTCCAGCACCTACAGGGTACCCCAAAGTGCTTTACAAAGGCCTCTCATTCACCCATTCACGTGCACATTCATACACTTACACAAAGCACAAGAGATGTTTTCTATGAGCCTTACTACTGCAAAAGATGTTGTATGTTGACATGGATTGATTGATTTTTTTTTTTTAATTTTATGTCTGTGGACATTAGCATCATATTTCAGAAATTAGATTTCTCCAGAGAGAAGAGCTGCCAATCACCTGTGCAGCCAAAGGTGGCAGTATTTCTATTCGGCCTTCTTGTATTTAAAACACGTACTTATAAATATCTGTACTTTCAGCGTCAGCGTCATGAATTACTTTACTGCAAGAAAATTTTGTCCGTACTGTTTTGTATTATTAATGTACATGCGATTAAACTGGTTTACCCTTTTTTTGAAGGTCAGATTCCAATTTTTCAACACTAGAGATCGAGACGCTGAGTCAATCGCACCAAAATTGGGATTTGTTTACTGAGACAGTTTTGTAAAACAGATTCCATTCCAGGAACGTCCATTCCTTACTGGAATGGACGTTCCATCCTCATATTGAACATGTCACTGACTTTCCACTTGTTCCCGTGTAATCACTGCTGGGAATTTAGGTCATCGGTCCATCCTTGTTCCCCATTGTGAAATTTGTGTGTTCATGTTCTCAGACTAAACAGGACAGCGTCAAGTTACACAGCAAACATTGAATAAATATATAAATAAATAAGAACGCCCAAATCAGTCCCTTCTATTTACACTTCACCGACTGTGATGAAATAGTACATTTAATGACTTGCAAAATCATGTTTTGCGAAACACTTGTGTCACCGTTGGATTGAACAATGCTATAACTTCCATCAGGGCAGGACTCAAAATGGGACAGCACTAAATTTCACAAGTGTTTATTTTGGATTGTGGTAATCAACATTGGTGTGCCAAGCAGATAGTCACCACCTCACTGCAGGTATAAATACCTTCCATCAGCGACATGCAAAACATTGTCAAGAGGGCACATTAACCCACTGCTACAGAGATGGATAATAGGAAGCAAATGTGGTAAGTGTGAATAACATCCCACAACGATCTTTAATTTATTTTCAACACAGAATATCTCTATTCTGTATTCTAATTTCTGTTGTTCATCGCTCCGACAAATCTGTGCAGTTCCTTCCTCTTCCGCGGCAAAAATGCTCCACCGCCAGTCTCTTAACAGTAAATTCTCACCATTTTTAGACAGTTCTTTCAGTCTTTTTTTTTTTTTTTTTTTGAATGACATTTCACCTGCAGCCTCAGACCCTTGACAACCTCTGGAACCTCATCTGAGCCGCAGGGCAACGATTAGCTTTGGTCAAACCATTTTCAAAACGGTTCACAAATTCTGAATTTGCACAACAACAAAAAAAAAATCTTCTTTGATTTTGGATTATTTACCCGACCTGCCATACTGCAGCTCAAATGTATGATAACATTTCCCCAGTGTTGTCCACTGATTTTGGCCAAGTCCTGCATTATTTAAACAGCCATCGCTGAGTCCGGCTGATCCTCTTGAGACTATCGGGATGAGAATCGACACAAATGCCCAATTTCATCATATCCAACCCAAGATGTGCACAACTGGTTTGTTAAAGCTGCTTCTCCCTCTCTCTGTCCAGGTCTTCTTGGGCTGTGTTGCTCCTGGTTGCACTGCTCTCCATTGGGTATGTGACTCACGGCGACGAAAGCGTCAAACACTCCAAGCCAGGTAAGACATGCGTGTTTGAATCTGCGATTCTAGATTTTCAAGATGTCTCATATCGTGAAACACACAGCACACTGCGATGCTAGCGGTTAGGAAAACGTTGAATTATTAAAAAATAATTTGTACTTCTTGCAACTCATCAGCCAAGAGACAGATCACCCGAGTTCGCACATACTGATTAGTTCCACTATCAACCAGACACCCACATACAAAACACATCAATATTATATATGGCTTCAATTAACTTTAATTAATCTATTTCATGCGCAGCTTCATTGTAAATGTATAAGGAATGCATATAAAATCCATATATGGAAAAAAGGTTCTGTACTTCTACCCCCACAGTCCCACATAATAATAATTCCAACATGGAAACATTGAAATTCACCCAGTGCACTCTCAATGCAATCGCTGCAAGACTCGCACAGGAATCTGAGCCGCGCGTGGTGCGGTGTGGTGCGGTGCGGTGCGGTGTGCGTGTGTCCAGTTATCCAGCACGGTTCCACGATTGGACGACATGACTGCTGATGGTTCTCCATCGCTGTCAGCCTCTCCGACACGTCCGGCTTCATGCAGAGACACGGGAGGGCTGAGGGTGGCAGGTCTGTGTGCCGCAGCCTGGCTCCAGGCTGTGGAGTGTGAAGAGGCGGGAGGGCAGGGCACTCCCTCGGGGGGGCCGATGCAGTCATGCCATACACTCTGTGCAAGGCACACACACACGCACTCAAGAATGCACGCAGGAGACAGACGACTTTAATAAAACATGTTTTTTTTCCCCCAACCGTTCTGACGGTAGTTCCCCCCCCCCCCCCCCCCCCACACACACACACACACGTCACTGCTGCTGCTTTTCTTCGTCTGTTTTCAAATTATTTGAAGAGTCTCTGTGACTTATCAAACTCATTTAAACTCCAGATGAAGAGTTTGAAGGGAAAATTCTTTTTTTTTTAACCAAGCCACATTGAATTTGGTCAAAGTACTTGCGCAGTTAAAAAAAAAAAAAAAAAAAATAGAGACTGAAAAAAAAAGAACGTCGACCTTTGGCAGTTGTCAAGCAGTCCCTGGATTTGGTTTTGGGTTTGGTACTGGCCTATCATTTCTCAGCTCAAATTATTTGTTCTGCAGCATTCGGTGGGGGGGAAAAAAAGTGTATTGCATTGCAACTCTTTCTATCCACACGTCCCCAGAGAGTTACATCTCAACTTTTCAGCCAGTCGCCAGAGAGAGGTTGGGGACAGAGACTGAGAGGGAGACTCTGTGTCAGCTGACAAAGGTGGATATACTGAAGAGAACACTATTCATGAAGCAGGCGCATTGTATTGTGATTGTATGATGATTCATCAAACTCATTAGTCATTCAATCGTGTGAGCCCTTATTTACTTCGCCTTGTTTGAACAAGACGATGAAAAATCCCCCCCCCCCCGTTGGATTATGGGCCGCGCTGCAAAGACACTTACATCAAAGCGGAGGGAGTGGGCTGATGGCTGCCGCTCTTTGCTTCATTATGAATAATTTCTTGTTATCACGCTCGGAGGAAAAGTGGCTTTTGATCGTGCACTCGCACACGGTGCAAGCAGCGAACCTCCGGAAGGGATTAGAATTTGCTTCATGCGTGCTGTGCTGCACATATGCAACAGAGAGATAACACTGGTGTGGCGGAGATCATATTTTATTAATTTTGTATAAGGTATTGTTGAGCGGAAACTAGAACCCCCCACCAATTCCACCAACCCCACCAACCCCACCCCGCCAAATTAAAATGAAATAAAAAAAAACTGATAAAAGTTTAAGACGTGTGCAGAAGTTGAAGGACTGGAGCCAGTCAGGTGTCTCCCCGTTGTCATCATCATCATCATCATCATCATCGTCTGGGCTTCTGGCCCTGATCAGAACCGACTGAGACCCAGAGGTACTTGGGTTCCACCTGCATCCCAACCAGATAAATGCTAATAGTGTATTTCAGAATTGGTATTTAAATATGCAGCACATGAAACTTTAATGTTTTAAACAATTTCTTTTACTGAGACCAAGATCAATATTTCATGGCCGGTTTGTGCTTTTTGCAACAGGGACGCAGAGAGACCTGTGTTCTTTTTGGAGTTCAGAGTTAGCTTTGCATCAATAATGGATGTCACAGCAGACTGTAAACCTGGACAAAGTCTTGTTTTCTGTGGAGTCTGTGGCAATGTAACAGGGGCCTGGCAAAAGAAATAAAAAAATAAAAAATAAATTAAAAAAGTAGGGGGAGGCACAACTAGGTAAAACTCTTTTGCACTTGAACTGTACAACACTGCAACACTGGACACTTTGTATCAGCGCTCCTAAATCATAAGGCATTAGACAACTTTTCCGACGTTAAAATTGACTGGAAAGACGAGATCCACTCAGAGCCCGCTCCTGTCTCAGCAGCGCTGCGCTCCAGGCGGATGGTCGGCGGCACGCTGGCTCCCATCGTCCCCTGGCAGGCCATGGTCTTCCTCTCCGACAACATACTGGAAGGAGGGTACGCAGGGGGCGCTCTCATCTCCGACCGCTGGGTGTTGACGGCCGGCAGGAACCTCTTCGTGAGGAAGAATCGCGAGCACACCCAGGGCGTCAGTCCTCGCACACCCAAGGTGTACCTGGGAATCTCATCGCGGGTGCAAGCCAACGAGTCCACAGAGGTCGCCGTGGAGAAGGTGGGCTCGTGTTAACTCCTCCTCCTCTTCCTCCTTTCGGCTGCTCCCTTCAGGGTCCAGCCACAGCCAATCAACCGCCTCCATCCGACAGTCTCGTCCTCCACATGATCTTCTCTCATCCCAACTAACTTCATGTTTCTCTTTCACTACATTTTTAAATCTCCTCTTTTCTTCCTCCAGTCCTCCTGCCTGCCACTTCCACCCTCAGCGTCCTTCTACCCAGATATTCACGTCTTAACCATCTCAGTCTGGCCTCTCTGGCTTTAGGTCCAAAACCTCTGGCTAACATGATCCGTTTGGTGAAAAATGACATCTTGAAAAACGATATACTCTTATTGAAGCATTTTCAAAAAAATCAATGCAATTGAATGGAGTAGCTCAGCCGGCGCAGACACCAAAAAAAGTTTTTGGCTTCCGGGTTACTTGCAGATTATGCCGCCCATAATGTGCACCAGGGCATATCAGCCAATCAGAACGAGGGGAGACAACGTGTATGGCGCTGTGACATCACTCCCGGGATTTTCTGGGAATCGTTCTTATAATTCATCCATGATTTCTGCCCCCTGCAGGTCATCCTCCACCCTAACTTCCAGGCTGAGACTAGCTGGGACAACGACTTGGCCCTCATCAAGCTGAAGCACTCGGTGGTGATGAGTGACAAAATAACGCCCATCCCGCTGCCTGAGAGCGGCCAGGACCTCCGGGACGTGGTTGTGGGTGCCATTGCTGGCTGGGGCTGGGGCATCTACCTCGAACAGGTGTCGTCGCTCAAACACCACATCCTCCCTCTGACACGCGCCTGTGGATCTCTGCCCCGGGAGGATCTGCGCATCGTTGAGGACCTCATGATCTGCACCGGCCCGAACATCTGGGGCAATAACGTGTGCGACAGGGACGCGGGAGGCGCCCTGGCCGTCATGGACAAGCGCACGGGCGACGTCTACGCCGCAGGCATCCTCTCCTACGACAAAGCGTGCCGCCAAAGAGAACAAGCGGTCTACATGAACCTGCAGTCGTATCTGCCGTGGATCCACAAAGTCCTGCGAGGAGACACGGAGATGTCGGTGGCTTACCGTAACGCGTCGATGTCCAAGATGATCGAATGGGCCCAGTAGTGGCTCTGCCGCGGTTCTTCTTCAGTTGCGGGTCCGTGTGAGCACGATTGATGTTGTATTCAGTGAGAGACAAAAATAATAATAAATTTGACTGATTGATTTCTGATTTCTGACCAATTCCGTCTCTTGCATTCTTCCATGTTCTCCACTTAACACAAAATAGTCCCTGTCTCTCTAAATGTACACTTTACAGACAGCAAATTGATTTTTAACAAGGCCATTGCAGGTAAAAGGGCGTTCAGTTCCAATTTGTGGTACTGCAGTTGGCAAGAAAACAGGTAGACTGTTAGAGACTGGTGACAAAAAAATCACCACAGCCAAAAATCAACTGAATCCTTATTAGGGTTTGATGTGCAAAGATACACTTGTCATACTAATAAGGTAAATTACCAATAAACACTTTGAAATAATACCATTATAAATGCAGTGACACTGGTAGTGTGCATCTATAAAAAAAAAAAAAACAGTCAGGATAGTGAGAGGTGTTCCACTCTTTGCACCTCTGACGTCAAAGGCCTTGATGCAAAGGCTGGGCAAGTTGCTGGTCAGCTATTCACAAAAAGAAAACAAAACTCCACAAGCACTGTTTGCCTCCTGGATTCAAGAGAGAATTTCAGTCCAAACCTTTGTTTCTCCCCCGAGCTCCTGCTAATCTACATTACACACCAGCTTGGTCTCTTCCCACCTGACCGTCTGTTTTGCCTGAGAGAAACTTTTGGCTCTGATTTTTGGCTCCGTCTCTGTGGTCGCCAGTATCATCCTGGCAGGTCAAAGATCTTTTTTTTTTTCTTCTTTTCCTGTGAGATCAGCAGGATTCCAGTGTAAAATAAGCAAACAGCTGCCAATGAGCTGTGATGAAATGTCCCTTTATCTGTTGTGCAGCTGGGTGTAGGAGGTTCTCCTCCGTGGCTTTTCAAATATTAATATCCCTGTCAGAGGCGATTACTCTGTAGCAGTCTCACAGTAAACTCTCACCAGCTCCATCACTGGCTGAGGTCACAGCGCAGCGTCACACTGCTTTATTCATCACAATCAGCAGCCTAACTGCCTCGCTTACAATGTTATGTGTATTTATGTCATTGTATGTATATTTTATGTCACAAAAGAGTCTGATGCACATGTGTATGTGTGCGTGTGTGTGTGCTTGTGTGCATGTGTGTGTGCTTGCATGAATGTGTGTGTGAGAGAGAGACTCAGTTTTATACAAACTCAATACATGAATAAAATGCTCATTTTAAAAGACCTCAATTAGGTCAATTATCAAGTTTTATAATGACATTTTTGTGTGATTGGTTTATTAATACGAATAGACTAAATATAGATCAATATGAAAATAGGTATTAATGACATTTCCTGGTTGGAAAACAGCAACAAGGTGCATCCAGCGGTAGTCATGTTAGTCAGTCACAAAAAAAAACAGTCTAATCACCAGGTTGGATGTTTTTTCTTACCCTCATGGCCTCCAGCTTTTTGTTGGTCCGGTGACAGTCGGCAAAGAGTATTTATATTCCTCTATTATGTTTGGAAATGTTTACCATGTCAAAATACCGCCAAGATTTTTACATCCATTTACAAAAAAACTCTTTCCCTCCCTCTCTCTCTACCTCTCTCAATGCAAGTGATCTAAGACGAAGGACATCTTAACCATGCACTCAATGTGGGAGAAAAACACCACCACCAATAAAAAAAAACCTAGAAAAAAGCTTAGCAGGTTTTCTTTCTCCCATCCATGTGTCCTTGAACATCAAGACCCAGCCAACCAGCAAACCAGCTCATGTCTATCTAGCCATTATCAGAACCTCTGACTGCAGCCTCAGGACCCTCATTCATATTAAAGTGTCTACGTGGAACCTTCTGTGTTCATTGATTTCCAGCTCCTGCTTTGGGCAAGAAAAAAAAAGCTTTGTGACACAAAGTGCCTGCGAGATTTCATTTATCTTTTTATTTATGTATTTGGAAGCAGGTAAAAGAGATGGCGAATGTTTATGTCCGACAAAAGACAATTAGTGGTAGTATGACGGCGGAGGAGCAACATGCTGCCAACCTGAGCGATTGGTCGTGTGGACGCTGGCATGAGGAAACACTCCTCAGGTGCTCCTCTTCTTCCGGGTTGAACACACTCCCCCTGTCCACTGCCTTTGCCTGCTCTGTAGCGGCGCTGTCGAGCCCTTCAGCTCGCCACTCACTGCCACAATTAGCATTCCAGGCGACTCAAGGTTCCTATCATTCCGACCGTGCTGCCAGTAAAACGTCAAAAACGATCGTCTCCCCGTGTGCGTCTGGCCCTTCGAGGAAAACGACAGTCTTCCTCCCTCTTTGAAATTCCTCTGCGGTCGCGGCTGCTTCTCGCCTCGTGTAGGAACGTGGCAACAGCCGAGCGGCGTGGGCAACAGCATGTTCTCGCGAGTTGTCGTCTCATTGTGCGGCCGCAAAAAAGAAAAGGTCAACGGCGACTGTGTAAAGAGTCATCCCACATTCTACCTCCACCTCAAGGACAAAAGGTCTCGTGGAGTTATGGGTTTGTTCGTTTTTTTCCTCTTCTCGAGGATTTTTATCTGACAATTGTAATGCTCGGGGACTGACTGCGCGCTGTCGACACTTTGCTCTGTGAGATAGACAAATAATGTGTAGCCCTGGTTTCCATCGTAGATTGTTAAATTCAGCACCTCGGGCAACTGTGTGTGTTTCACACCATCTTTTTCAAGATCACGACTTTAAGTTGCACGGCTTTGATTAGGGTTGAGATCTTCGAGGATCATTATGCTAAAAATGTTCTGTTAAAAGCAAACCCCCTTACCCCCCGCCCCTCCCCCAAACCACACACACTGCCTTGACTGCTTTGGTTGGGACTGCCATGATCATCCAAGGCAATTACAGTCACACTACATTTACCCTTCAACCTCCTTCCCCTCAGCAGAGTGAAGCTGGAGAGACAGAGAGGTGTGAAGAGGCTTCTCACATGGCTCAAATGTGAGAAGACGTCTGTGTGTGTGTGTGTGAGTGTGTGCGAGTGTGTGTGTGTGTTTGACAAAGAATTTAGGGACTCCGGTGACGTGTGTGCGCGCATCCATGGCGGGAACGTGCGCGTGTCAACTTACGTAGCAGCTCCCTCGGTGGCACACGTGGAGGTCTTGTCAACTTGATTATTCTGCGCACGTTTAACAAGAGCGAGTTCGATCAATGAGCAAAAAGAGGAGCAGGGACTTTCGCGCCTCTATATGCGTAAAGATCGGCCGGAGGTAGATTTTATTGCCTCACACGGGGCCTCGAGATATTGCACAATGTGCCATTTTATACAATTTTCACTACCGTCGTATCGGCTTAACATCGATGTCGATCTTCAGCTGGGCTTTACATAACAAGAACTGCAGCAGAAAGAATCGTGTTGTCCACAAATGACTGTCCTTGGAAGTATTTTAAAGGTTGACGAGGTCCAAAGTGCCGCTGAATGTGTTGACGATGAACAACACTCGTCAAAACAAGCAGCAGTTCGTAAAATATTTCTGGCGCGCAGATCACAGAGGAGTACTTTGGTCCTTCATTGTTATCTGGGCCATCATCGTGGAGTCTAATAAAAGTGAATCGTGTGAGTCTTTTTTATTTGTGGGATCATCATAAAACCGGGAATCAACAACCCGGCGCCAGCAGTCCTCTGGGTGTTAACTCTTCACGGCAGAGAGAACAAACTGAGCACAAGGTGTTCCCCGGCGCAGGCTGTCGAGTCCGTTCTACACAGGAAGAGCGACACCTTTCTGTGGCAGTGGGGTATGGCACTCTCCCAGTGGGCCCTTGTCCTCTGCCCGGTGATGAAGGATGAACCGCTCACGCTTGAACACTGGGGTCGTTCACCCTGTTGCGATCTTAGCATCAGCTGCATTTGGTGCCAAGACTTCACGGAAACCAATCAGCGGTGGCCACCATCAGAGGGTTCAGTTGGTCCTTTTATTTCCATCAAATGAATACATGCCAACAAAGTGAAAGGTTAAAGCTTCACTAGTAAAATTTCTCGACCGTACTAAAAGGCAGTACCTCTACTTTACTGGAGTTGTTTTTGTTTTGGGTTCGTTTTTTTTTTTAGCCCTACTTTCATTTTTACTTCACAACATATTTTTTAATGAGTTGAACATATTTACTCCAAAAACTTTTCTTTTTTTTTTTTACAGGCATCATTACTCGTTTCATTTATAAACCTTTTGATCAAACTGTACTATCACGGAACCCTACTGATTTGACATCAGCAAACAACAAACAACATATTTAACATTATTATTATTATTATATTTAGACTTAGGACTATGAAGATATTAAAACTCAAAAGTATACTTACACTTACAGTATGTACTTATCGTAATATTACTAATAAAGACAAAGCACCACACACAAGTATGTTCTACTTGTGTGTGGTGCTTAAATATCATTCGGCAGAGTGCTTGTACTATGACTCTCGTCAGGGTCTCCAGTACTTTGTATGTGTCTGATTAGTAGAAATGAAACACGCGATGCACTGCTTCACTTCACATCTCGTCAGCAGTTTCCTCTAGTCCCCCCACACAAACTCGAGGGCGCAGCCCTTCATCTTTGACCTGAAAACGCTGTCGAAAAGCTGGTCCTGCTCCTCTGTGAAGGTGTTCTTCCAGTCTCCAATTTTACCTAGACAATGAGAGGAAAAAACGAAAAGAATGACGACTGACTCATGCAAATGACAGAGCCAACAACCGGGTCGCAGACCTGCAAGAATGTCCGATAGATATGTTATGTGAGTAAAGTCCCCGAAAATATACAAAAAAAAAAATCTTGACTGATTAACAGTCATGAACTCTTAGCTTACAAAGAAACTAAACTGCTGTTATCCGATCTGAAACGTCCGTTAAAAATGGTCAGACTGTTGGAAATGAGAAAACCCCACTGGTGCTCTTCCAGTAAGCTCAAATTTCTGCTCTTTCACACTTTGTCTAAGGCCACTAAAAACAGTTGGATCCTCTAGAAGTCCACGCCAGCACAGAAGACATGAACATAGTTTTATGCTGAAGAGGACCTCGAGCTGCTGTTTCAGGCTGCACCATCACGTTTCATATGCATACATTTATTGGATTTACAACATTTTTGTTTTAAGAGATGTTCTCCTCAAAACTCATTATCAGTGCTTCACACCCAGGCAGTTGGACGGAAAGCCAACCTCATCACATATGACACCACCCAAACCTTGCACAAGTCCTTCCAACTCCTGCCATCAGGCCGCCAATACAAAGTCCCCCCGCCCCGGAAAAACATCCACAAGAACTCATTCATAGCCATTGCAATTAAAATTTAAAACACAACAGCTTGATATTATCTATTTATTGTCTATTTATTATTTTAGAGTCTTAAAATTACACAGTGTTTAAATCCTATACTTGTGTTGTTGCTTTTTGTTTTTTACAGAAATCAATGTCTCTCTGGTTTCATGTGGGCCACGTGAAAAGCATGAGACAAAGTTTTTTTTTCTGATTCTAATATGTCAACCTTTTTCTTTTTATTAGTCATAGCTGTACAATCAGTCACTGTTTTAATTGCACTTCACACATTACATAACCTGGTTCCCACCTTTCCTCATGAAGGCTCCTTTATTATGGTCCATTATCTCTGCAGGTATCAGACTGTAATTGACCATCCGGTTGTCTTTCATGCTGTCGAAGTTGCAGTGTTTGGCACAGCTGCTGAGCTCGTCCTCTGCCAGGGGACGGCGCAGGAAGGAGCTCACCTTCTGAATGGCGCCTCGCAGGTCCTGGGGAGACAAAATGACACTGACAAATCACCAAATCAACCAAAGGAATGGACCTCATGTTGAAACTGTCATTTCTTCTGGTTCTGCTTTTGAATGGACTTCCTTCAGTTCTGTAGGTTAGAAGTCAGCGAAGTTAAGCGTTTATCTGTTTTTTATTACTTTGGCCTCGGCCCATTGCGTTGCTATCTGTCGTTGTCACTTGTGTTTTTCTTCCACTGTATCTTCACAGTGTTCGAACATCGACCCATCTTAGCACACAGTGGCGTTCAGCAGGATGAGGCTCCATTCAGGATTTTTTTTTTTCTTAGGTTTAGAATGCAAAAGTAAAACCACTGTGTCATGTGACACCCACTAAGCAGCATGTTTGCAGATTTTAGCAGAGTTGTGGCCACACCCGAAGCCTCAGAATCTGGGAACTAAACCTTGACGACTTAGTAGATTCTGCTTTACCCGCGACATCTCCTCATACGTGATCTGAAGCAGATTGCTCTGCGTGTCCGCCCCACGGGTCCAGTCCTTGACGTGGTCGAACCAGGAACCGTAGCACACTGAAACAGGCAACAGTCCAGTGACGGGAGAGCCTTCTGCACCATCTCGCTGGAACACATCCACGTTTGACTCAACTCACCCGCGCCCTCTAGGAACTGGTCTAAAAACTCTGCAAACGTGCCACACTCAGGAAGGAACGCTGCCATTTTGTGGAAGTGGAAGAAGGACACGGCCACGTCTCTGGGGTTCCTGCTCACATACACGACCTGCAACGGGACACATTGGTTCATGGATACTTGGCAGTGAGAATTAAAACCATGCAAAAACAAAAAACAAACAAGCAAATAAACTCACTGATCCAAGTGAATGACAAGAGTGGTCATTTTAATTCAATGCCAAAAAATACCACTGTCTTTGAATCTGATCTTCCTGTTGATATCCAAGTAACACATATTTGTAAAAATACCTCTTGCCCAACTGTCACAGCTTGTCACCTGACCTTGGTTTTGGAGCCCTGGAGGGCAGGGGCCAGCAGGTGAAAAGGCAAGTGTGTGGTGATGACCCGAGGTGTGACGGACGGGCTCTTCAGGAGAGAAGGAAAGTAGTGCTGCTCCAGCCACGGAGCCCGGGCCCAGTTTGGGACAGTGTGGGACAAGTGAGGGTCACCTCTGTTCAAAACAAGACTGACGAGTTCCTGCATCCATGTGGTTCCTGAGATTAGGGAGGAATTTCCGCAATTATTTCCTTTGCTGCAAAACATCCTGGGGTTTTTTAAAAGGATCTCATGAATAAATTGTACTATTTCATATTAAACATTCAAAGTCTGCCATCACATTCATTCAGCAAATCCCATAATCCACCAAAAAGCAAAAGCAAGTGGTGATATATGATTTGTTGTCACTTAATGCCCGCCGCGGTTCTCCTCTCTCCTTACCTGACTTGGGGTAGGAGGCGATGAGAATATCCGACTCCTGGAATGGGAATTTTAGAGCAAGCTGCAAAGAATCCTGAGTGTGCAGATGTCCGGGAAAAGAAATTCCGTGAAACATCTCCATGACGTTCAGCCTCTCCATATCCAACCTTGATATGAGAGTATTAGGTTGTCTTGATCCTTCTCCTTGTTTTGCTCTGCTGATATTCTGCCCCTGCGCCAGCTGTGCCTCTAACTGGCTGCTTCTGTACTCTTGTGTCTTTGGCAGGCAGTGGGTGTTGCCCATCACAAATTACAGAAATTACCCCAAAATCTTTTGGGAAAAAGAAATCTAAACATGACAATGTGTTTGATTATCGGCCTGGTTAAAAAAAACAAAAAAACCTTCAATTTCTAAAAGAAAATGTTCATAGCTATGCAGCGGTATGCAGCGTGTCACATCTTTAAAGTGGACATGAAACACAAAGCAGTTATCATAATTTTAAAAAGGTCTCCAACCCTAAAATGATTACATACTGTATGTTCCAAAACTGATGGCAAAAGGTATTTCAAAATACGGCCATTTAAGTTTAGCTGTTATGTGCGGTCTTTAATTTTTCCAGTTAAGATCGCTGGATTGACAAGTTTAACCACCAATGGCGTGACGTCACCAATGGCTAAACTTATTTCACTGTATGTTATACTGCTGTATTAATCATATGCAATCGTACTTTGATTGTTTTATTGGAGTGGAGAGAGAGAATAATTTTCAAGTAAATGTGTTCCTGCACGTGGCATCAGACTCAACATGCTGCCTTACACATTTAAACATTAGCATTTAAACATTAAAGGAACAAATCAATGGAGGCTTGAAATAAAGGTTAAAGGTTTATCAGCCTGCCACTGGAAGCATCTACAGTGTAAAGACCGAGGTCAGAAACCTGTCAGATAAACTTGCAGACACGGGGAGAACGCCGCCTCCTTGGTTATGACTCCCGCCTCTGCTAATGGGAAACAGACCTGCGAGAGAGTAGGAGGAGCGACAGGACGGCTGCACATGTTAAAAGCTGAAACCGCAAGGGCACAGACTGCAAAGTGAAGAAACTGTACAGATAAAAGCAACAACAAAAAATACCAACAAAAAGAAGATAAAAAATCAGGAATCCGGAGTGAGTGACGGCAGCTCTACGGCAGAGAGGAAGATAAAATAACGTGAAGGCCCTTGTGAAACATTTTTAGACATGCTGCTGCTCTCAGCTGTGTGTTTGGCACTGTGGGTGAGTTGCTGCCCTGCTGAAGATACCAACATGACAACTGCATTGAGGCTGATGTCTGAGACGCCGCTAATCGATGGGTAAGCGAGACGTCAAACAACAGTACAGTGACAACTGCATACATTGCATCGCTTTTTGTATAGATGAGTGATCCAGGCATGTTACAAAGTTGTATGTTTCAGCGTGTGTGACATTTTTTCCACAGCCACAACGATCTGCCCTGGCAGTTTCGAAAGCAGTTCAACAACAAGCTCAGCGAAGTGGATCTCTACACACTGAGTACGACTCACACCAACATCCCAAAGATCAAGGAAGGGCGTCTGGGAGCCCAGGTAGGACAGAATGTACACACACACACACACATACAAATCATCTCCTCAATGAACCTCTTCACATTAATGGTATAAATTCACACAGGGTCAAGAGTAGAATTTTGTTTTTAAGCTCTTGTGTTTCTGCTAATCTCAGTGATAAGAGCTAAACTCAGGGACGGTGCTGTGATCAGGTGGAAAGTGCAGTGACATCAGTGGCGACTGAACTGGATGAGTGCTGCCCTTTTAATTAGTCTTTCAGTTCAACTAATTGCTGACGCTCTTCCCCAAATGGCAAAGTAAGTGCTCTGAGCACAATACAAAAACGGGGGCTCCAAGGAAACGGGGCCAGCTGCAGAACTTGCCGGTGACGAAACTACTCGATCACTCAGCGAGACTCACTTCTGAATGCAAAAACACATTGCATTTTATGGGTCTTGATTCCTCCACCATTAAATCCACCATCTGGCCTCTGCACTAAAGATGAGAGGATGAAAAAAATAAAGAGGAAGAGTAAACCATGAAATGAGGATCTGCTGAATCACTCCAAGGTTAAACAATAAGTGGACACGCTGGCGTGGGATTCTCAGCGAGTGCGTTAGGACAGAAAAGGAACACTTGAAGCCCTGATGTGGTGAGACTCTGCTCAGGCAGTTCCTCTCCCAGAGCTACACATTGCCACAATAAACCATGACCAACAGGCCAGGACCATAAAGAACTTCCCTCCCAACAATACATTACGTAGCCTCACCTGCGTCATCTGCGTCTGGTATTTTCCTTTTTGATACGAGCCCTTTCTTTATCGAACAACACTGTGCAGCATGTCCATAGGGCGCAATAACAGTTATACCACTTCCTCATCAGCTACCATGTTTACAGCCGTCGTCTGTTGTCCTCGTCATTCATTCTTACCTCGTCTGATTTGAAAATCAGATTTCATTTCTTTAAAGGAGATTTTTTTTTTAATTTTTCAAATGTTTGTTTTTCTATATTGTTTTTGGTATTATTATAGAGGATTTTGGTTTTGAAAGGTTATTCTTAAAGGTTATTATAACAATATCACCCCCACCACCACAATACTACTACTACTACTACTACTACTACTAATAATAATGATAGAAATGATCAGTCAGCCATACGCTGGGGCTCAGTCAGTCAAGTTTAGTAGTAGTAGTGTTGTACATTCTATTTGACTGCTGTTGTTTGTTTCTCTGTTGGTGCATTTGTTTGGTTGTTTACTGTTGCTCTGTAGTTTTGGTCGGCCTACGTTCCTTGCGACACCCAGTTCAAAGACGCGGTGAGACAAACGCTGGAGCAGATCGACATCGTCCACAGGATGTGCCAAAAATACCCAGAGGTGTTCCAGTTCGCCACCAGTGCCGCAGGTGAGGTAGTGGTGGCGACGGCTGTTCTCCGCCCAAACATTCCTCGTCCGGGCCTCGTCTGACGCCGTAATGTCCCCGCAGAAATCGAGGCGGCCTTCGAGGCGAATAAGACGGCCAGTCTGATCGGCGTGGAGGGCGGCCACTCCATCGACAGCAGCCTGGGAACCCTGCGCATCATGTACTGGCTGGGGGTCCGCTACATGACGCTCACGCACTCCTGCAACACGCCGTGGTAGGAGAAGCAACACACACACACACACACACACACACACACACACACACACACACACACACACACACACACACACACACACACAGGGCCCATTTAAACTCTTCTATAAGCGACTTAGTCCAAAAAAAATGTAATCAGTTTGTAAAGGTACAAACTTAGTGCTCCTTTCTGTATTGACAGCTCGTCAATATTAGTCTTTTCGCAACCATTTTTGGCGTTCCCAGCTGACTAAATGACAGAATGCACTTTTGGCACTAGAAGCTCTGCCTCTGCCCATCGTTATATGCAGTCAGTTGTTCTCTTATTGTTCTCCGACTTCATCCCACAGTCCAAAAGACACGCACAAGTGGAAATTTCGGAGGAAATTTGAAGTTTGTTCCTGTCCATTGTTTCTGCAACAATCTGGCAACTTGTCCTGGCTGTAACTCTATTTCACCCCAAGACAGCTGGGAAACGATCCAGCAGCTAAGCAACACTGAGTGCAGGAGAAGTGACAGGCAATGGATCGATTATAACTCAGTCCAAAACAAATTGCATGAAGATTTTACCACTTTGGAATGACTCTTAAGTAAACTGTTGCGTATGCTCCGGGGAATGTCATACTTACTTAACTCATTCGAGGGCCCATTTCACTCAGACATGATAAATCAGCTATCTTCCATCCTTCCATCTTCTATTCCCGCTTCCTCCTTCACCCAGGGTCGCAGGGGTCTGCTGGAGCCTATCCCAGCTGTCATTCTCTGAAGGGCCACATTGAAAGACAAACAAATATATGCCCATTCAATCAATTTAGAGTTCCTAATTGGTCTCACATGAACGTTTTTGGACTGCGGGTGGTTCATCATCCACCCGACTAGCTCGACTCGTGGGGGATTCCTGTCACTTCTCTCTAAGTGCTGGGTCAAAGGGGGTCTATTGCTTTTTAGAGCTCTGGGAAGAAGCCGTCCGCAAGTCTTTTTTTATTGTGTTTTTGATGTTCCTGTGCCGCTTTTCTGACAGAAGCAACAAACAGAACAAACAAATACTGGACGTGCAGATAAAAAAGAATTACCACCCTTTAAACTGGCCTGGCTCCAGTGCTCTAGTCTTATAAAGGCTGTTGTAAAAGAGATAACATTGTGGTAAAAAGTTCAGTTAAGACGGGTGTCTGGGATTCTTACCATGACTGTGCTTTCTGTCGGCAGGGCGGACAACTGGCTGGTCGACACGGGGTCGCACCAAGCTGAAAATGGTGGCCTGTCTGAATTTGGCAAGGTGCGGTGGCTGGGCATGTTTGTTTCCCCCGACCCATCTTTATTGCTTTCATTGCCCAACCTGTTGCATAACTATGGTTATCAAAATGATTTTCAAGCCCAAGGTTTGAATAACGCCCATGCATAATACCCCTGTACAGTAAAATTATATCATGTACAAATACATAAAACATAAATCACATTTGGGAAAAAATTAGATTATATTCCTCCTATATTCCTTTTCATTTATCATCATCTACCGTCTCACCACACTTACTTAAATGCTCTTAATGTGTTGTCGTTCTTTCTCCCCCCCGTCAAACTGTTTGCCTGCAACAGGCAGTGGTTATGGAGATGAACCGACTGGGGATGCTCATCGACCTGGCACACGTGCCGGTCGAAGTGATGAACCAAGTGCTGAGCATGTCCAGAGCTCCGGTGATCTTCAGCCACTCCTCTGCCTACGAAGTGTGCAAGCACAAGAGGAACGTCCCCGATGATGTTATCAGGATAGTGGTGAGTGTTTGGTGATTCTTTGTTGTGAAATTGGAAGACTTTCCACTTGGAATTTTCTTTTTGACGGCGTCAAGAGTCCCGCAGGACAGGAAATTGAGAACGAAAATGATGTTCCTCAAAAAAAAAAGCTCAAGAGAACTTGGGAGTTTTCACAAGATTTCACTTTTTGATCGATGTTGTTTCTTTTAATGATGCAATGTCATAATTTCTTCGCATCTCCTTATCTCTGCGGATTATCCCCTGCAATAATCTTCACTGGTCCAAAGGTTTGGGAGTGGTATGTGATTTACCGTGTGTCCAGTCCAGCAGACAGTAAAACAATAGAGTCATTGATCTCCACTGTAAAATAACAAAGAGATTGCAATGTCAGGAACGGGAATCCTGATAAGATTACATCATGACACCAACAAAAACCTGTACTTTTACTGCGGCCTCTTATCGCAGCTCCTGTTTGTCAAAGGACAACAGTGTTTTTTCCCCTCCTCTGGGTGGGATCATTCAGATCGGTCACTGTCTGTCTCTGCAGAAAGAGAAGAGAGGAGTCATCATGGTCAACTTCTACAACGACTATGTGACGTGCAGCGAGAAGGCCACCATCTCCGATGTTGCAGGTGAACTTCAGGGGCAACCCTCTCCAAGCGCAAACCACCGTGAAGGTCCAACATCTCAACAGCATCTCGTCTTCTCTCTTATCCTCTCCTCTCGCCGCAGACCACTTCGACCACTTGAAGAAGATAGGCGGGCCTGAGATCATCGGTTTTGGCGGTGACTACGACGGCGTGACGAGGTGAGTGCAAATCGCCAGATGGAGGCTGATGAGGAGCAGGTACGACTGTAACAGCTAGAAAGTCTTTTCACACTGAGAGGTGTCTCACAGGATGCCGGATGGTCTTGAGGATGTGTCCAAGGTGCCCAATGTGGTGGCTGAGCTGCTGAGGAGAGGATGGAGTGAGACCGACGTGAAGTCGGCTCTGGGAAACAACCTGCTCCGCGTCCTGAGGGAGGCCGAGAAGGTGGGTTGGAGACGCACACAGACACAAGTCTCTGGCAGAAAGAAAAAAAATGCATTTGTACAGAAGCACCCTCACCAATACCCCTCCCTATCCCACCGGGAAGCACGTCACCACACTGACCTTGACATTCTTTCTTTTGAGCAAATCACTGATAATGCATTTTGCATCTCAGTGCAAGTTTCTAAATGCTCACAGAGTGACGTCCACCCAGATGGACGCCTACTGTGGTCATACACCCATATTAGTGGGGAAAAAATAAAGGAAAAGAAGAAAAGAAAAAAAGAACCCCAGAGGAAAAACATATATTTTGGATTACATTTGGGCTCTATTACAACCTTTTCGCTCTGTCTGCGTGGCATCTTGAAACCTGGGAGCAAAGTTTACAGGACGTCTCAGGTGGTGAATGGGAATGCTGGTATATTAAGTGGAAGGTGGAGGTCCCAACTGGCAATGGCTAGTTGGGCCCAGGAACCAGCAAGGTCTTGAGAATCACCTCTGATTAAGACCAACCCCTAATTGGTCCTGCAGGAATCAAAACGTCACATTTAGACTGTCGAGTCGACTCTGCCTGACTGACGCGCCGACTGTTTATTTTTGCGTGTCAGGTCCGCGACGACATGAAGAAGACACAGCCAGGCGACATGCCCATCCCGCTTGAGGAGGTGACGAACCCGTGCAGGACCAACACCGGCTACCCCGAAAATGGAGCTGCCAGCACAGGCTCACTCAGCACACTGACCCTTCTGCTCGCACTGGCTCTGGTGGCTCTGCTCACACGTTAGCATGGAAGGCTGTTGTTCCTGATTCTGGAATCATCGCACAAAGTGGCCCGATGATGATTGAACTGTCCCGTAGTAGCAACTTTTTCTGGTCCAAGGTTTGATACAAATATGATAATCCAAGGGCCAATAAATCACTAATTTAAAACCGATGTTTAACAGTTTTAATTAAAATCAGTGGAAACGGTTCAGTCTGTTGAGGCCAGTTGTCTACATTTCTATAAGCAGAGCACCACCCAGTGTTCTCAAAGAAGAAAGTAATTTTAGAGGCCACTTTACTGAACCGCCATTAACTACAATTTTGATAACTGCCATGTTATTTATGCCTGCTAAAAAAAAATAAAAAATCTCTATATATTTTCAAGTCACTTCATGTCACAAATTCTCCGAGCATTGAAAATGAAACACGTGTTTTGTGATAATCAATAAACAAAAAACCTGTCTCTCTGTGTGAAGAAATACAAAAAAGAATGTTTAGTGCCCTCTAGTGGTCTCCCAAGAGACAACATTCCGCAGCAACTCCTCGCTCAAAATGTGGCTTCTGCTGTGGCCCAGTCTGTCAGCTTGGATTCATCAATGACAGGTGAAGGTGTGACGATAAACGCTCCAGCTGTGCTGCTCAGAGGGCCGTTTCAGATTCGGTCTCCGCCAGTGTCTCGTACTCTTGGTCCTGCGATGCGGTATCTGACAGCGAGAGAGGGGGAGTCTCCGGGTTCCCGTCGGGAATATCCGCATGTTCCTCCAGCGCCTGGGCGGGTGTGCGCTCCACGCGAAGGCTTTTGCGCCGTTGGTCTTTCCAGAGGTTCTGGGCGCCCAGCTGTTTGGCGCCATCCAGCGGAGACGGGAGGATCAGCGGGCGCCGCTGGCTCTCGCCTTCCTCCAGGAAATCTGGAAGAGGCCTGCGGTTGCTCTCCGGCAGGCGGAGTATGACGATGATGGAGAAGACGGTGAAGAAGGCCAGGATGAGGTGGTAGAGGTAGTAGAAGTCAGTCTGGAGGCCCACCAGGAAGGAGGCGGCCGTGCCGGCGCTGTATGACGCCAGCACCAGGCCGAGGCAGCCGCCACTGGTGGGGGGGGGGGACGAAGGGGGCAGGGGAAGGGGTGGGGCAGACCGGGAACAGGAGGAATTGTTGGGGGAGGGTCAAGACAAATAATCTCATCTCAAAGACTGTCAACTTGGCATTTCAAGAGAGATAATTTACTCAATGACACTTACTGATCCAGTGTGTAAAATTTCGCTTGATTTACGTTTTTGTGTTGGTAAAGGGGGAGGAGTGAAGACGCCGCATTCTAAAATGGAACCACTTGATGTCACTGGTTATTCTTCAAAATCTCCAAATATTACACGCTTGAATGATAACTGCCATTAACGTACATGAAGTGTCATGACGCTAAATGGGACAGCGTCATGTAAAGTGTTATGCACACCCATTCAAGTAAAGTGGTACCACTTCAGTCTTCAGTTGCGATTGGCTATTTGGGGCCTTAAACTACCTTGTAAACACTTTGTTGAGGGTATAATTCACAAATCAGGTCTTCCATCATATGCATCCACATGGCACTCACCGGATTACAGTGGGCATCACCTCGCAGGCGAAGAAGACACTGAGCACGGCCAGTACCTGGCAGAACAGCAGGCCCACGGTGGACAGCGCCAGCACCAAGACGCCGTACAGGTCTGAGACACAAACTAAATCAGTCGACAGCTGCACAATCAGAATCTTCTGCACACACATCACAGCTGTGAGAGTCTGTGAATCATGCCTACAGCTCCCAGCATGCACTTTCAGTTCATGCGGTTAACGGTCAGCAATCAGGCTGTGCAAAATGAAACATAAGATAGAATTTCTGTGTGTATATATGTGCATATATGTAAATACGTGCCTCTATTTTCTTATGTGTACATATATATATATAGATAGATATGTTGTGAATATGTTAATGTTTATTTGTCAAACCTGAGACGACCTTTATGTATTGTTGTCATTTGTAATCCTTAAAAATATAATTTAAAAAACATGAAGATGATTTTCTTTGTGGGTCATATTTCATTTTTTCAAACGTCCACAGGGTTTGGTGGACAGACAGAGACGTGGACGTACTCTGCTTGAAGGCCAGCAGCAGCAGCGACGGGAGACATGTGGCGATGGCGGAGAACAGCAGAACGCCACGCCGGCCGTAGCGGTTAGCCAACAGATAAAGGAAGACGCTGGCCGCGGCGGCGGCGCTCACTCGGACGTAGTAGTTCAAATAAAAATGGGTGGAGTAGCTGTAGAGGTCCGTGGTGAAACAGTGCTGGATGGCAGCCGCTGTGAAGCTGCAGGGAAAAGAGGAAGAGGAGGAAGAGAACACTGAGCGGTTTCTTTTATTGTGCCATGCTGAAATTTGGAAAGTGGGGGCGTGACCGAGGTGTATGTGCACATTGAAAAAAATTAAATAAATAAATCTCACACTGTGAAGCTGAGGGTGAGGCAGTTTCTGCGGGTGACGGGATGGTGCAGCAGCGACAGCAGCGAGTAGAATCTGGGCTGACAATCCTCCTCGTACACAGAGTTTATCTCTGGAAGCAGAACAGAGGCTGCAGGGGTCAAACACCGTGTTTTTTTTGTTTTTTTTAAAGAAAAAACAGCGACATCAAGTGGTTACATTTTAGATAGCAACACTCTCTCACATTAATCCCCTTAATCCCTCTCCAGAGCTTCCCAGTGAACTACGGTGGCCGGTGAGCACAAACCTGGGTACCTAATCCACTTCTTCGTTTAAAAATGACAAAACGCATTGTCCATCTCAGGCTTCCTTAGAAATATGGTGATGCAAAATGGCAACTAGCTGGGAGCAAGACCCTTGCTGGATGTATATTCTTATATACATGTAAGAACCGTTCTAAAAGTAGGAAAACCAAATTACATTTATCGTGCTGAGCATACCCTTTTACTTAGGTATTTATGGGTTGTATGTGACGCTTTTACCGATATAAAATGATAAATTAAGTAAGTAAATGAGTGAAATTCGTGGGTGCATGTGTGAGTGCGCGTGCCCACGTACCTGACAGCAGCGAGTCAGTCATGGCCACCCCATACAGGAGACACACCTGGTTCCTGATGGTGAATTCCTTCAGGCTCCACTTGACCTGAGGGATCTGAGACGTGGCCAGCTGCCAGCGAGGAGACTCAGGAAACACCGAGACGCAGCTGATGGAGGGAGAACAAAACAAAGAAACAACGGCAACGTCATCACATCTGGGAATCGCAAAAGTGTTGAGTTGGACGGAAGATGGGAAAACCACCCGGAGCGTCTCATCATGGCTGTGAAAAATACGTGCCATTGCCATTTGAGGAGGAGTTCCCACTGGAAGTAGAAACAAACTGGTGCAGGAGACACTCGCAAAATTCAAGATTTCTTCACAAACTACTAACAAAGTTCAGATGGAATTATTTCATGTTTGAGTTAAAAGTTGCCTGGAAGAGAATCTGGCCTCATTGTCTTCTGACTCACCACCAGTAGGGGAGCAGCAGGACCAGAGGCAGGGTGACCACCGCCTGGAGAATCTGCCAGCTGTGACACGCAAGAGCCACGGCAGGAAGAACCGTCTCGGCTCCGACGGCGAACAAGACGGCCACCATGGCCACTGTGAGGCGATGGGGAAGGTCGCACAGCTCCAGCCCTGCAGGACAGAACACGCCAGGAGACACGCTGCTCAAACAACACAGGTTGGTTTGCTGCACAGTTTGCACTTTTGTCGCTGATTAGAGTTTCAACAAATGTGTATTTTTTTTAATTTGATGTAGCATTCTTTCACCCCTTCTAAAATTAAACAACAAAATAAAATAATTACACAACATGTTGGAAGCTTCAATTCACTCATCTTTATAGAAAAATGTCAGAGAAGAAAAAACGACACATTTCTCAGCCTTTCTTTGCTCCAATGGCTCTTTCATTCAGATTAAATAACAACAGAAAATGAAAGGTCTCACAAAAATGTCAGAAAGTTTTTCTAAGTAGGTCTAAGTAGTGTTTACACTTCTGAATGAGATTTTCCTTTTGTTTGCAAAGGGGAATAAAAAGCTCATAGTGCTCATGTATAATGTCACGTTTAATTTGCCGGTGCAGGATACTCACTGGTGATGTAGGAGGACACAGAGACGCCAGCCAGACTGAGGCCCTGACAGAGGCGCAGAGGCAGAGAAACTACAGAGCTTTCTGAAAAGCATATCACCGCCCCAAACACACAGGACAGGATGAGAGCAAAGGTGAAACAATGGCGACGACCCAGTCTGAAAACACAGGCGCAAAAATCATCAGTCTTGGTTTTTTTAATGTCAACAGATATATACAATTTTGAAGCTCGGAAATCCGAGTGACTTGGTGTTTGCAGCTAAAATAAAAAAGGGAAAATGGTAACTGAGCTCTGAAACATTTGTGTGTGAAGGAATGGACGAGGAGCTCCATGTTGTTAGTAGCTGTCAATTGGAACGGTGAAGGAATCCAGTTTTTTTCTTGCACCATTAGACATACTGCTGTCAATAAACAGGAAACTAGAGGAACGGAAAAGGTTCCACTTCATGGTGATTGCTACTTACCGGTCACATAAAGCACCAAACACAATGTAACCCAGAATGGAGCCAGTCACAAAACAGATGTTGTGCACAGGGATTTGCCAGGAGTCCTTGCAAACCAGGTTCCACTGCGGAACAAGACAAAAAATAAGTCAACTTAAGTTCATTTAAAAAGACAATTCAAATTTGTTAAAGTCACTGATGGTTTTCCAAAGTCTGTTGCTGCACCAAACAGCTAACCACGGTCTCTAACTAAGCATGGCTGCTTCATTTGTTAAAACAGCACCCTGGTACTTGTATCGTGTTTATACAAAGGTTTATTTCTGTGGAGCCCTAAATAAAATTTAAAGTGTCAATTCATAACCAAGGCTTCAACATCACTTTAACTCTTGAGTTGAATCACTTTCTCCCAGATTCTGACTGGTACAAAAGGTTGAAAAAAAAACAACACCACACAGGTGCCGACGCACCTCTGTGACAAAGTTGCTCTGGAGACCCACTTCAGTGCTGTACACCCAGCCCCGGGTGCAGGGCACCCTCTCCCACTCGTCGCTGCTGCCAGAGGCCTCGACGGAGCCGTTCAGGTTCTTCAGCAGCTCGCAGCGACTCGGGCCGCCGTCCTCGTCCCAGGGGATGCTGGCCCTGATCAGCTCCTCCTCTGTGAGGTTGCTCATGGGCAGGAGCAGAGGGTCGGGCCTGCAGTGGAACGTCTCCGGGGTCATCGTGAGGAACATGGAGCTGGTGACGTTGAGCGCGACCGCGAAGCTCGGGAACCAGCTCCACACCACCACCTTTTTGGTGTAGCGGCCGAAGCCGCCGATGCGAGGGAAGAATTTTGTCTCGTAATCCATTTTGGATAGAGGCAGAGATTTGTGGGGACGGTTGGTTCTGCCGGTCTCAGAGGAGAGGGTGACCCCCCGTTTGGCCCTGGAAGACTGCATGTGCAGAGTCACGACGTGCCCCATCAATCGAGAGACGAGAACTTACGATGTGTAATATCCCTTCACCTGGAGAATATAGTGAAGGTGACTGGGGCACCTCTCCGCCCGCCAACAACCATCAAGCCTGACTGAAACTGAGGGAGAAATCTGCATGTCTGACCAACAAAAGGCAGCGAATGGAAAATCTGTTATCACGGTCAAAGATTCTGAGATAAAAGTCCAAACATTCTGAGCTCAAGGCCATTGAGTTCAGAATTATAACACAATTTTAAGAGTGGCAGTAAATAATGCACGACTGGATGCCAAATGATCCAGAACAACAGAAGAAGAAATGTGGATTTTCCCCGTCAGGCCCAACATAAATGCCATTGAGGATCCAAATGTAAGTTCTGTATGATGAATCTCAGACACACATGCAACAAAGGCAAAGGGCACACAAATCAAGGGTGGGATGTCTCTGTACTGTTGTAAACAGTCAGACAGTGCCACCTGTGGGTGAGGAGTGTTACCTGAAAACCTTCTCAAGTGTTGCACTGCGCTTGTTGGGAACCAGGTGGAGAAAACCATTGTGCTGCCTCCCAATGGGCACCTGGGAAAAGACGGTGACGAAACGGCTGCAATCGACATCACAGCACGACAGATGTTACAGGCACTTACCCTCAGGTTGATCTGGCTGCGTGGCCATAATGTATCTGAAACTACCCTCAGACCACACCTACACACCCTCCGCTGCAGAATCTCCTCCTGAGAAGTCCTCGTATGCTGCCTTATTAATGTAAAGCCGTAGTTAAGAGAGGCTGGTGGAAGACACACTGTGGGAGAGCAGACATCAGGAACAGCCTTGGCTTTTTAAAGGACGCACACGCACAGCTCAGAATGCAGTCTGGAGAAACAGAAAGACAATGTTTTATAGTAATAATGATGTAAATATCAGAAATTGAGAGGTGCTATTAACTGACGCATTTATGGAAATGTAGCTTTCAGGCATTCATTCACATATGCATTTAATATTCTGTTCATTAAGATAGGTGGTAGCATGTTTCTTGACTACAGCGCTAAACTAACTTGTGTTGGCAATATCACAAGTCAACATCACAACAAACGTGAGAACTGAAAAGCGACCAGTAATATTTCAAAATTTTATTAACGAACATAATCTCTGAGGAACAACAGCAGTTCTCGCGCTCTCTGTACATGCAACTGTAGAAAATAACAATTTAGAATTTTTACTTTTCAGTTGTAGTCTCCCCCCACCCCGCCCCCTCATCTGTCCTCATTTTCAATTTCTCACATTTTTTTTTTGAATGTCTTTGTTTCCTTTAACGTTTTCCAGGAAAACAACAACAGCTAGAGGTGAAAGTACTGGATTTCATTTACAGCACTGACAAAAGCATCGACAAATCCCCTCATATAACCCCCTCTTAGCTGCTCCAACAATATGTACACAAATAAACTACATTTTACAAATAAAAAAATGTTACATTGTTACATCATAATCACCTGCAGCAAGCGCACGCGGCTTGTTGCTGTTAGAACCCCACATTCTACGCAATTTTTCAGACTAGTACAAAGAGAGGGTGCAAAACGTCCTGGGAGGTCTTATTTACACAGCTATGTACAGTACGTCTCTTTCACGCATTACAAGGAGAAAAATTTATACAGCGAAGACCAACTTCAACTCAAAACATACCACAGGTGTCAGGAAAAAACAAAACAAAAACAACAAAAAATAGATAATAAATAGGTTATTTCTCACCATTTCAAAAGTAGTTCTCCATGCTTTTTCTTAGTCATTTTCCACTCTAAAAAAAAGGAACAAAATAGCTACAGTCTGGGTTTTAATAAAAAACAAAACAACAAAACAAAAACTACAAAAAAGGCTTGAAATCGTGATTCTTTAGAATGAAAAAAAAAATAGCAATTATGTATTTTTTTTGTCCAGTACGGAAAAAAAGCAAACAAATAACACACCTAAAATAAACATCATGAGTGAATGTGAGGAGAGTAGAGGTAATATGTTGCTGACTGAGGTGGTGTGACGCTAGCATCTGTATCAATATGGCCAAGTGCTCGAACTTTGAATTCTAAAAACTGACACGTTTGTATTCAATTTATGCACAAATGGCTGCCTTAATATTATTCACAATGGACCGTGGCCTGCGTGGATGTGGTAGTCTATTGCTCTGCGCAGCGCCGTGCCACAGACCGGAGGAGGAGGATTAGTTAGCCTGTCAGTTTTTCTCTTTTTTTTGTCGACCGTCACCATTTCAAGCCTTTGTGGATCAAAAATAACATCCAACTACAAGAAGGGAAACAAAGGCGGGGCTAAAACCATTCTGAAAAAACAAAACAAAACAGAAAAAAACAAAAAACAAAAAGCCAGAGAACGGGAGGCGACACGTAATGGAAACACTTTGATGTCTTGTAAACAATAGTGAGAGAGGGTGTGCTCGGTCAGGGCATAGTAACGATATACATTCTGCTCGATTAGCAACGTGATTGACATGCCACCGGTGTTTATGCTTTTGTACAGGAACAGAACCCCTATAATAAACACAACATTCAAATCTATATAGACCGTGTTGGGGGAAAAAAACAAAAAAAAAAGAAATGAAAGCACACAAATAGGTAATCTTAACAAAACACCTTTACTCATTTCTCCCCAATACGGCGTAAAGAAAGCAACACAAAATACAAAAAAACATGACGGTGGGGGTGGAGTTGTGTGAGGGGGAAGGGGGTCTTTTAATGAAATTCCTGGTTCTTTTATATCCATACTGTACTGACAGGTTGTGTGTGTGTGTGTGTGTATTAACTGTATGTGTGATCTTTCCAAAATCTCCAGGGCCGATACCTGTAGCCCCAATGCCTGCGCAGCGCAATCGCAACGGCCACTGCAATGGACCAGACGTGCCACACGAGGCGCCGCTGACTAACGTGTGAATCAAAGGTGGAGACATTGCCATCAGACAGACAGGCAGGCAGGCAGACAGACGAACAGACAGACAAGGCCCGTCGGTTCGGTCGGGAGAGCTCGTCACAAAGCCAGTAAAAACAGAGCCAATACAAGTCATCACAATTTGACATCATCGTAAGATAATTTAGGACAACATAAAAAAAGAAGAAGAAGAAGAAAATGTGTTCAGCGCTTGGCTGTTTCTTTCCCGTCTGTAGGTTTTTACGTTAACGTCTGAAAACTTTTTGGTTTGTTCAGAGAGGAATTAAGTCTCTTAGCTATCAAGTTGGGTTCTGATGCAAATAATGACCGTGACAAACGCCACCAAAATAACGGATTAAGATGAGGAAGGGTGCCAACATTTAAAATCTGGGACATTGCGAGCCTGATTCTGATTTTGAAATTCATTAAACACTTTTAAAAATGTGACTTTTAAACTGATTGGACGAGGAGTTAAACTGGAATTAACACCAGGTGAGTGGAATTCCAAAAAGCTGTTAGAATTCATTTAAAAACACCCTTTCAAGCAAAAAAAAGAAAAAAAGATGGAGGGCCTAATGTGATAGTGAAGGGGTTTTGCTTTGTTTGTTTTGATACAACAGTGCCATTTAGTGATCTTCAGCACGGGGGCAACGCCTTGAACAGAAGCTGGTCTCCAACAAGGGGCCGACAGCACATAGTAGAGAATCTGGAAGGAATTAAAAAAAAGAAGCAGACGACCCGGCAGAACAGAGACGTAACCAAAGACTGTCCTGCTGCTTTGACGAGGACAGACAGAGAATCAGCCCAAGGGAGAAACAAAACGACAGACTGAAACCGAGCTGGAAACCTTGGAACGGTTACATGGTTTGCATGTGAATGACATCTCTCTTACTTTCACCCTGCCCATATATATCTATGTGACTTTGTCCAACAATGACTATATTTTCTTTCTTTTCTTTCTTTTTTTACTGAAAAAAGGCATTTTCTTGGTTCAAATTTTCTCTGATATAATTGTGTAGTAAAGCAATGAATAATTATCCTCTATCTATTCTATAAATAAATCTATTCTGCTACATATGAGGGACTATATGGTGGTCGGCCAGTAGAATCCAGAAGTGATCTCTCAGCTATTTTTTTTTATTTTTTTTATTTTTTTTTAAGTGTTTTTGGTGATTCAGGACCAGGCGAGTCGTTGTCTTTACTTGAATCCTGGATGTCGTCTAAAAATGGGATTGTAAAACTGTGCACGGGAGACTTGGACTGAATCGTGTGCACAATTTGGCCCGTGAATATGAGGGGGGGAAAGTGCTGCCTGAAAGTGAACTGTACATAAAAAGATAATTTTTATTTCTTTTATGATTTTTTTTTCTTTACACTTAACTGAGTGATATTACAGTACATAAGTTATTTACAACTGTGCAGTAATGTGTGGCAAAATAAATTATCTAGAAGGCAGCAAAGATACATTGGTTAACGAATATAAAACTGTACATAATTTACGGAATACAACTTTTTTTTTCTGGATTTTTCTTTTGCTTTTTTTTCCATTAAACTAAAATTGGCTCTGTAGTGTTTCAAGTCACTTCCTCAGAAACAATGAAATGCCCAAGTAAAGAAATAGACAAAAACAATATTTCTCTCCTCCTGTCCAACCACAAATGGTTCATTAGTCTCTTTGAATCTCCACATTCGTCGTGTTTTGTTTCTTCTGGTTGTCCCGTGGTGTTTTTGCAGTCTATGGCGGTCTCGTGTGTCTCATGTTGGAGGGTCAGGGTGAAGCGGGCGGGCGAGGAACACTCCGGTCTGTCCTCGCGCCCCCCTCCCCCTCCACCTCCACACCTGTCCTGTTTGGTTCCGTCGGGCTGAGAGGCTGCTCGCTCAGTCTCTTCCTCTCAGACTCTGGGGCTGCGACGTGCGTGTTGCTGCACTTGGACCCTCCGCCAGCTCTGCCGTGGGAGAGCGTCCTCCGCCCGCGCAAAGAGAAACAGCCGTCGGCCGCTCCCTGCTCGGGCAATGTGGGCGCTCGCGAGTGAGCATCCCGGTGGCGCGGCAGAGTCGTTGGTTTATTTGGGTCAGCACCAGATGCGGATCTACAGTCGTCATCCAGGCCCGACGGGAGCCCTGGATCAACAGGGGAGGCGTGGCCTCAGTCCTCCCTCAGGGTAGGCACCGCGTTCTTGGGAGAGCTCCGTCCGATGCCTCTTCCCAAGTGGCGGCCAGTCTTAACAGAGCAGGGATCTAAAATGAAATCAGAAAATATATCTCTGCCCTGCCCCCCCCCTCCCCGATTTCTCTTGAACTGAGGAGTTTTGCCTTTATATCAGTGCCTCAAAAGCAACAAAAAAAATTCCGATTCTGCATCTCGTGCTTGTGAGCAAACAAAAAAGAGTAAAAACTTGGTAGGATGAAAGTGCAAGTTGAATATTTTCTTTTTCTCCCCAGGAAAAAAATGCACTTCCTCCTTCACAGAGAGGAGCGAAGAGCAAGTTTCGCAAAACTGCGGCTTTTTTCTTCCAAGGTTTCTTTCGTATCCCGTCTTCCGGTCCTCATTCGAACTTGCTAGCCCTTACCATTGGTTCTGTTATGTGAAGTTTGTTTGTTTCGTTTTTTTTCCGAGAAGAAGAAGCGATTGAGAATGTTTGCCTTGCGTCTCTGAGATCAGTCGGGTCACGCAGGCAGCAGGACAAAGTCGTCGTTGACGTCCACCATCGGCACGTAGAAGGACGGCACCTCGTTGACGCACAGCGACTTGTGCACGGCTGGGTCCAACTCTTGAACCTTCAGTTGCCACTCCATCCTTTGCACGGCGTTGAGGGCCGCCGCCTCGTGCTGCTGCCTCATCAGCAGACACGTCTGGTGAACAAACCGGTCGTTAGTTTACGCAGTTTACAAACTCTGAATGAAAGGAAAGTCTGAGGGTCACAGTCGTACCTTCATGCGATCGTATTTGTCGTCAACATCCTGGATCCAAGAAATGAACTGGCGGGCGTTGAAGCGATCTCTCACCGATTTGTTCTCGTCTCCCTGAGAAGGCACACAATGTCAGATCAGGTTGGACTGCCATTTCACAGGCTAAAAACGCGCAAGACTTTAACAATTTTCTTTATTT